>NW_025110351.1:95599-98567 GCF_011392965.1 Frieseomelitta varia
ACTCTGTATCCCACATTTTGAGAATTTTGAAAACTCCCTTCAAAAAGAACCCACTTTTTTGTGGAATTTTCACTATACAAAATATCCATAGATTTCCTTTAATAATCCTAGATTTCCTAAAGATTGAATTGAATTTTTACCAACGGTGGTAAATTTAATAGTCGAGAGATATAATTCGACGCGTCGCGACATAAAATATACATATAAATTCGCGCGTTAACGTTATCGCTGGTTCAGCGCGCGAACGTTAATGACAAATGATCATTAAATCCAACACAGATCGGAATATCGATGTACAGAAAGAACTGCCCTTTGCTCGGTAAGCTTGCTCCCGTTTGCTTTACGGAAATACATTTTACAGAGATTTTACGCTGCCCTCCACGTTTCGTTTTAATTCCAGCGCAGGTGAATCAACTATGTAATTACGCGCGAAAACTACCTCGTTAATTCAAACGAACGTTAATTCAAACGGCAAAGGTATATCATTCTATACGGAAATATCGATGGATCGCTGTTGTGTGTTTCTTCATTAACGGGTAGCATCGGAATGAAATAAAATGATTCACAACTGGATGTTTTTCTTTTTCTTTTCTGTTCTCAATAATTATGGGGATAACGGCAATTAATCGAATTGGACAATTCTTTTAACAATGGGGCTCTATAAATCTCGTTCCTCCGCCACTGTAACTATAGACGAATAAAGTATAATATATTGGATGGTTGGTCTATTGCAAACAAACTTTCAATCAAATTTTAGCGTTTCAATGTTAAATACAATAGCGGTGAATATTAATAATTTAATTATCAAAATCAATACTTTAAGCTCTTGTAACTCGGTGGCAGAAAATCGTACACTCACGGAAATATTCAAATTTCGAATTTTTGCGAATACAATGACCACGAATGTCGAAATGTCATTGAGAGAAACGAGTTCCGAATGTCGTGAATGTAGAGACTTGCCGCTTCAAACCCAGTTTCATTGTCGTTATTATATAATTCTTCTGCGCGAAGTTGCGACGATTTGAAGCGTTCGACAAGTGCTTTTGTCAACTAGCGCGTGTAGTATGTATTTCGCAAGATATTGATTCATTTGATTAGCACGTTTGCACAATAGTTAACGTGGGATAAAGTAAGAAAGAAAGTGGATCAGTGGCGCAGGGACTGGCGTTACTTCGCTGAAAGCTGTGCCCCCTTCGCCGTATAAATAGAACAGTCGCCAGTTCCGCAAGTCGCGGCGGATGTTAAACCTAAATACGTCAATGGTGCTAAGTATACAATCGCGACAGGTGTGATATGTATGCAGTCGGAGAGTGTGTTCTTCGTTTCCAACGCTCCTTTGCCATGGTGTGTCACGAATCGGAGGCATAAATCGCGAAACGAGACAATCCATACGCGTCCTCGTGGCCCCATGAGGGTACAACACGCTTAAAAGAGACCGCCATTTCGCTTCGTTAAATCACGCTATAAATCTCTTTAACAGGTTGATGGATAGAATTTGATAGATAATGCCAAATGAAAGCTTCTGGCCTTCTTTTCGAAGTTGCTCGTTTCTTTGACAGCTTCAACCATACGTGTAGAATCTCAATATTATATAAATATAATATATTTTAAGTTATATAAATATAATATTACATAAATTTTTACTATATAATTTATATTTATATAAATATAATATATTTTAATTTATATAAATATATTACATAAATTTTTATTATATAATTTATATTTATATAAATATAATAAAATATAAATATAAATATAAATATAATATATAAACTAAGGAATATTTGAAAATGAATATGAAGCGATAAAAAAAGAGAAGCATTCGATTATTCTTTTTATTGAACAAGAACATCAGGAAAGAAAACGACAAGTCGAAGAAAGTTGTTCTTGTTTTTTAGCTTCGCATTCATATTGAAATAATCCCCTAATTTTTGTGAGCAGTGTATCATCGAGGATAATCACGTGTTGCAAAGTGTATATATTTTTCCTTTTTTCTTCTTCTTTCAAAGCGGCGAACCGAACGAGAAGGTTGTTAGACCAGGATCAAATAAAATTGCGGACGAAAAAGATTGAAATATAATAACAATTCGAAAAATTTCCACGAATCGGGGAATGGCACGGCTTTTTTCCCATCGCCGGATTCCGTTTCCCGGCGTAAACGCTGATAATTTTAATATCCGTCGCGCATTCCTTCACTGTGAAAATTTCATGTGCGGCGGCCAGCCGCGTCGATTGAATTTTTTCCATTTTCGTTTTCTCTAAATTCGCCATGACGGATTGGCCTCGAAATTATCCACGCGCGGACGCGCGATATCCCTCTAATCTCCTCCGCGCGAAACATCGACATGCATTCCAACAACGACACGACCGAAAGAGAGAGAGAGAGAGAGAGAGAGAGAGATAGGTTAGCAAGAGAATACCGCGTGGGACGCGAAATTGCAGTCAGAGGAAACGACGAACAAGCGTAAAACAGCCTTACGCAAAATGCGTTCGTTAGCGTGCAAATGGATCGGCTGGAAATGGCCAGACCGTAAAATAATCTCGTTGCAGCAGCAGCAACGGTGGCAGTAGCAGTAGCCTGGCTGTAGCCAGACGCCCCCCGATGCGTTCGTTAACCGTTCGTGAGCCGCAGGAATGGACGCAATTACCAAGGACAAAATCGAAGCGTTTCCTCTGACCGACCGTGCGGCCCTAGCATCTCCAATCGTTTTGATTTGTGCCTCTGTCCCGCGATTCCGGCGACAATTCCCGAATCATTTCGAGCCGGGTGCGAGGCTTTACCGCATGTTTCACCTCTCGCAACAGCCTCAAAAAAGAAAGACAAGAAAAAAAAAAGCGAAACTGTCGATCCGACGCGACTGTTCGAAAGTGTTATGTAATTTTAGGGTTAGTAACTTTGGCCGAAAAGTGATTGCGGAAATATTAATCGTTCAAGACGATCCTAATTTATATTTAGTTGGAACTC
>NW_025110351.1:99858-103311 GCF_011392965.1 Frieseomelitta varia
CGACGAGGTTCGCGAACGCGAACGATCCCGATGTTTTCGAATACTCTCAAACACTTGCGTCTGATCAAAAACTTCTCGCCGGAGGGGAGCGAGATACTATGTATCTCGTTACTGAATTATGTATTTTGTTAGCTCCGAGGTCTGAACGGTAATTTCTTCCATCCTCTGAACATCCTGCCGGGGAAATTCTCTCGCAAATAAAGGCTCTCCCTGCAGACGATATTTATCAAATTTCCTGCAAGGATGTAGCAATTCTGATACTCTCCAAAGAGGATCCGAATGGATTGAACATCAAGAATTCAGTCGAAAAAAAAAAGAGGCCATACACAACATTCTTTCTTCAACATTTCGATTCTCATCGTCCTTTCATTTCGTTATTGTCGTTGTTGCTCTATTTTCCTGTTGCGTGAATTTAAGTCAGAGATGGAAAGAACTACGGCGAGAATTGGGTCGATGCAATTTCGTTATTCCCTCCTTTTTTTTCTTTCTTTCTTTCTTTCTTCTTCTCTTTTTTTTTCCTTCTTCTTCTTCTTCTTCTCTCGCTCCCTTTTTCTGTACCGGGAGCGAAAATAAGCATGGTGCCGGGTTGAGAAATTGTTTTTGACCCACTTCGGCTGTGCACACGGTATTCCCGTGTTCTCAGCTGCCGAGAAAGTTGTGCAAACTCTCCTGTGAGCGAGAGAAGTCCGCGCGCGCGTTTCCTTCCAGATTCCGTTACCCTACACAGTTCCGCCAGCTGTGAAAAAACACGCGCGCGGGCTCTTTCGAATTGCACGACGCACTCTTCTCGCTCGACCATATCCCCGTTAATAATTCAAATTTCGAAGGGAGCCTCTCGCATCTCCGCCGAGGAACTCGCAGAGTAAACTCGTCTCGATGAATCGCGGAATACTTTATTCGCTATTTTCTTCTTTTTTCCCTGTTAGACTGCTGATTTCTATACGAATTCCTATTCCCGACGAGTTTGAGTTCAAATCTTTCACGGTGACGAATAATGATAGAAATTTGAAAGAACTTTGGTAGAAGATTAAGCATAAAAATCCACGGTTCAGTAATAAATTACGAGCGTCACTTCGATTTCTTGGTTAACGTTTAAGAGATTTGTCAAATTTGGGACGAATGTTACAGTTCTAATAGATATTAAATGTTCCAAGATACTTAAGCTTCGCGAAATTTAAATTTCCAATCGCCGGGACATTAGGCTGACATCACTCACGTGAACCTGCAGGCTTCGGAACGTACCTGTAACAAATGGAAAAAGAATTTTTGGTCAGATGAGACACGATAAGAAACATCTTGAGCTAATAGTTTTCTACAGCAAATTAATTGTTCAAACAATGATGTAGATTGCAAAACTTTTCATGACGAAGAATTACGTAAAAACACGAGCAATTTTCCGCGATTAATTTTACGATCTAATTATTTACGATCGACAATCTCTCGTCGTGTAAAATGCAGGTGTCTTTGCACGAGTTAATTCGTCAATTTTCACGCGTCGGTGGCCGAGATTCCAGCTTCGGGTTCAGCCTCCAGCTTGCACGATTGCACGTGCCGATCGTCGACGTGCAGCTCGTCGGTAACAACGTTGCGAATTGTTTCGATTCTCGCCGAGTGGCAGCTGCGTGCGGAATGAGTTCGACGCCGTCGTCGGTGCAGCCGGAGGTGCAAATCAAGACAAAGTTCGGGTTTGCGCAGCGAATCGAGTTAGCCGCCCTTTGCTCTTCGCTCCCGTGTAACGACGTTACTCGGGTTCCGTTAAAGTGTCACGTAAAAGGCGATGAGAACGAAAAGGGAGAACTGGCGATGGCGCCGGTTCGATTCCACGCCATTTCGTTGCACCTCCACCCCCTCTGTCACGAGTTTTAGCCACCCTTTTTCGTTTTCCCATCATTCCTCTTTTTATCTCTCTCTCTCTCTCTCTCTCTCTCTCCCTCGCGAAAATTTCTTTTCCTTTTCAATTCAAAATTCCAGAGACACGCAACGAAACGAACGTGAAAAACAAGGCGAGTGTTTGCAACCTCGTAACCTCAGTATCGAAGAGATTGCTGCAATTTGGCTGTGGAATTGTGATTTGTAATAACGACATGTTATCGAGATGCGTGAACATGAAACGCCAATTACGATATCGATAATTAGAACAGGGAGGATGTTTCCATCGATCGTGGCCCCGAGTCGAGATTTCGTAAATCAACGTGCGTGCATTTCAATTTCATTCGTACGAGATTCTGTCTGTTTTCGCGCGTGAACGTGACACGAGAAAAATGTATCTTTCGAAGAACACGTAACGCAGAATTAAACGGAACAGAACTGAAACAGAGATTGAAGATATTCTTTGTAGAAAAAATGAAGCAAATATTCTCCTGTATTTAACCAGTTTCGCTGGCAACTGATTGCGGACCATAACGAGTGACCGAGCCGTATACAATAATTCGTCGTTTTCTTCTTGAACTCGTCGGTATACGACGTCACTCGATAGAAATCATTGACAAGTAATTAAAAAGTTTATTATTTGTCTTGCCTGCGTTATACTATAAAATATACCGAAGGCTGAGAAAATATTGCAACTTTGGGAACAAAAAATTCTCACTCCGGCGCAAGAGGTTAAATAAATTTAACGAACTTTCCAGAAAAGGTATCGATTCGTACAAATATAAAATATCGAAGCTTCAGGTTAATAAACGTCATAGCTTTCAGTTATTTTTCAGAAAATTCGCCAGTAAAACATTTCGCGAAAGTCTTTCCGCGCCTAAAAACGTTTAACTAAAAACCAGGGGGAGAAAAAAGAAAAGAAAAGGGAAGAAAAGAGGCCGAAGAAAAGTCGAACATGAAATTTCGCAGTGGCAACAAAGAGCAAAGGCAAACGCCAGGCAAAGGATTCCGCCAGGCGGACAAATTTTCGGTATTAGGAATCGCGGCCGCGGAATTTTTTGATCCTTTTAAACAGAGCTTTGGCTGGCGGACACGGGAAAATTACAAGTGTCCTCGGGGTGGCACGCGGAGCAATTTACGTTAGTCCGGAGAGAGCCCCGGTTGACACGATCGGGGCCAAAAGCGTGTGACAGAGAGACACGCGGCACGGCTTTTTGGAAATCCGTTCTCTGATCCGATACCAATGCACACGCCGCCGGCCACCGCGGTTATAAAATCGTCTGGAATTTGTTCGCGCCTACGAGACCGTGAGAAATTCAAACATCCCGTGTACATGCTACAATGGCCCCGGCCTTTCGTTCTCGACAAGCTTGCCCTCGGTGTGTCGGGCCGATTTTTACGAATCGTTGGGGGGTCGGGAACGACGACAGACCTGCCACAGAGAGAGAGAGAGAGAGAGAGAGAGAGAGAGAGAGAGAGAGAGAGAGAGAGAGAGAGAGAGTAGTTGTCACACAAACGACACTTTTCACTAGATATTTTTGTTTTTCCATGTCTGGTTTTATTTTTTTTTTTTTTTTTTTTTTT
>NW_025110351.1:104374-128533 GCF_011392965.1 Frieseomelitta varia
TTTTTTTGGAGAAAGAAGTCAGAGTTCGCACGATTGCAGTAATTTATCTTATTATAAATCACTTTTTGCTACAATCAATTTCACATTCAATTTACTTAGTTTTTATTATTATATTATTATTATATTATATTATGCTGTGCATATACAGTAAAATCCAACGAAAGATCGAAATAATTCAATAATTGGAGATGGAAATATTCCAAGGACTAATCAACTTAACCCCACATTGTCCCAGCTTGATGTTTCACCAATTTTCACCGAACCTATTGTTACAGAATGCACAAAATTCAAGTGTACACGTTAATTACAGCCCGATATGTAATTTCGGCGTCAGGCCAGGTCGAGTCGTAATTTAATAAATATTTTACGAAATCGATTCCGCGACGCACGCGATTGGTTTCTATGATTCTGCCAAATGATTTCGCCGAAAGTATCAGTGTTAACAGCCGGGCGTACGTACGAGCGAAACGCACCAGCGGGACAAACGGACTCGGAGGCGTGTAACGAGCTCGTGCGAAATCCACAATCGTGTCCAGGTGCCGAGTATTTGCGCGGAGTCGACGGCCTGTGGAAAAGGATAATGAGGCAGCCGCCAGCAAAGGGAGAGTAGAGATCGCCCACCCTCTTCGAATCCGTTCGAGTCCATTTGCGAGTCGTTGAATTTCCCTCAGCCTACACCCTCCTCCTCCACCGGTCTGTTTTATCTTCTAATCGACGACCAGTTTAGTCGATCAAAACGATAGTGGCAAAGGAAACACACGGAGTAACAAGGACAGAGAGAGAGAGAGAGAGAGCAGTGTTTGAATTTCCTCGATACTCCACGGAATTATATTTTAATACAATTACAGTAGAATCACACCGTTAATATTAACGGTGTAATGTATTTGATAAGGGTACGTTCGCTGGAAATGCTATCGTCGGACCTTTGTTTATTCTATCCCTTAGAATTTTATTTTCATTTGTAAAAGAAACAGATCGTGGCTGTGAAACAATACCCTGCGCGTCATTTCAATTTGATTATTTTATAATATAGAATATACAGATACAGATATAGAATACACGTACAGTAAGAATACACGTACAGTTTATTTTATTATAAACGTAATTGCACGCTTGGAATGTACAATTTGAAATGAGAAACACTGGAATCTGCGCGAAGTTTAAGATTAACAGATGGAAAATTTTAAATTAAAATGTATAATGTAATTTCTCAAATTAATAAATTTAAGATTATTGAATTTAAATTTGACTGAGACTCGAGAGACTCGCGAGGCTCAATATGTCAAATTGATTGATACTGTACATTTTATAATAGAATATACAAAATGTACGCTACAGGCTTGAAAAGATGTACAATCAAATGAAAAACATTGGAATTTGTGGAATATTTAAAAGAACCGCTTGAAATCGTGAGATTCGATACGACGAATTTTCTCACTTCTGCATCGTGCGCCTTTCGTTTCGTCGCTCACGTAAGAATATGTATATCTCAAGCTATGCAGAGAGTCGAGACAGCAGTGTAAAAGGAAAATTAACGTCTCCGCTGGTGAATTCACTACGTCCGGGTCAAATTGACCCTTACTTAAACCGCTCGAAGCGGTCGAACCGGCCGAATTATCAGTCGTTAGCCCGACGGGCACGTTTTCACGGCCCTGTTAATTCACTTGTCACGGCCGGTACAGAGAACCGGAACTTGAGAAATTCGGTCCGGAGCAAGACCACGAATTCAACACTAGCACTCTGCCATTAATCAAAATTTCAACGTGCGAAAAGTTCGATAGGGAGGCGTTTTCACTCGCAGAGAAGCCTTTCGACACGAGAGTTTAATCGGCGAAACAAATACCATTCCCCGAGAGAGAAATAAACTCATTTCCTAAAAAATGGATATCAGCCCGAAATTCTCGACGCTCTTCAGCCATCTCTACGCTTTTCAAACGAGAAAAGCTGAGAAGCAATAACTCGCAGTATTTTATCTTTTACCAGACGAGCCTGATCTTCCTGAATGCTCCCTCAACCGGAATATTACAACTTTTTCTATAAATTCAGCGCCTGGGTGCGGGAAGAAGGGAGAGAGAGAGAGAGAGAGTGCAGCTTTCCTACGGAACGCGTTATTGCTATCACGACGGTATGCACTTTATTTGTTGTAAGTTTCCCTCGCAGTAATTTTATCCAAGATCGCGAGCGAATCTTATCAAGGGATCCACTTTGTCTGCTTTTGATGAAGAACTCATTTTTATGAGGAATTATTGCCACGGCCTAACATCCCTTCCCCGGAGCAAGGGGAGACGCGATATTAAGCGCTAAAAGGGATTCAAGGCATTCAATGTTTCGATTTTGTTTTCTTATCATCTCCTATCTGAAATTAGATTTCAATTTCCTGTTTTGAAGAGTTTTCCAGGGTACGTAGTACTCACGTGTGATTGCTAGAATGCAAGTATTAAAATGTTGCATCAACGTTTAGTACAATTCTTCGTGTCATAATTATTTAATATTACACAAATTATTGAACTCGATGGCCCGTTGCTTTGGATATTTTTTAAAAGTAATTTTAAGTAACTTAAAGATAATTTGAAGAAACTTCACAGATATGCAATTGTCAAAATACAAGCGTAAAGGCCTTGCTTCAATGTTTAAATCAGAGGTGGCTAACTGGCGGTCCGCTGTCCCCCACTTTCCGCCAGCGCTATCCCCTCCACTGCATCGATCTCCCCACTACATTGAAATTTCCTCACCGTGCATGAGCCCCAGTCCCTCAGTGGTTCTCTACTGCTGGTTGATTTCTCTACTAAGCAAGTGGAAAACGGAATAATTCAACATTTGGATAATTTTTTAACACGTACAAATTATTAATGAACTTGATATCTCCTACTTTCAATACTTTTCACAGGTAATATTAATTAAACACACAGAAAGTTTCAGTTTTGCATTGTACTCTGCTCAACTCTTCAAGAAGTTTCTCGAAATTGTTAAAACGCAAGTGTCGAAACGCTACAACGTTTGTTCACGTCGTGCAATATTTAGACAAATTATTTCTGTCGAACTGAATAATCTGCCACATTCGATATTTTTCCAAAGTAATTTTAATTAAAGACACGGGGATTTCACTCTGTTGGACGTGCCTGAACAATCTCTGATAAAACGCTGGCAACGGGAAGCGAAATTTCGAGCGTTTCATGAAAAAATTAAACGGCCGGCTGCGAGGGGGTGTTCGTGAAAATTTCAAGCGCGGAGAACCGCGAGTTTAAGATCCCTCAGATTCTCTGCCTTGGGAGGTTTGAATAGTTCCGAAGTTCAAGAGTGCGATAATTCAGAAAGTTTGGCTCGCCGGGAATTTAAAACGCATCGAGGCTTAAAAGCTGATCTATTACCTATTCCTAAGTTCGGATTTTTCCGCGGAGCTGAAAACTTCACCGTTGGAGAAACAGTCTTTAAAAACATTTTTCGCCCTTGGTCACTTGTTTCTCGCTGCCTGTTCCAAAATTAATCCGTCCGCAAACTGAAGCTACGGGCTAGAAATTTGTAAAAAATTCCCCGTTCCCGCGAACGCGAGAATTTAAAAGCGAGAATTTAGGCGGAAGATTGCTTTATCCGTTAAATATTACACGACCAAAATTATCACGTTGCTCCCTGCGTTTTCGCGTTTTTACACTCCCGTGAGAAATGCGTGGAAATCCGCGCGCTGTTGAAATATACATACATATGTAGAATCTTGTGCTTTAAATTCCTCAAACAATAAATTTACACGTTCTGTTTATTTCTCGCGCAATCATTAACATCGTTCGAAATACTTATCGAGCCGAGAAACATTTTCCTCTCGGCGATACTTTCCAAAATCTTCTCCCTCAACAAACGCCATAGAATGAAGAACCTGACTGGCCAAAATGTTGTAATAATTTCAAATAAAATTCGTCCGAGACAACCAGCCTTTTCAACCGGGCGCGGCCCCTTCATTTACAAAGCACTCGGAACGGACGTAATTAAGCTATTTAAAAAAATGCCCTTTTGGAGGCGAAAACAGAGAAAAAACACCTCGCGGAAATTACGAAAAGAGCGGTTTGAAATTTCAGTTGGTAGCGCGCAACAGCGAGAGAAAGAGAGAGAGAGAGAGAAAAAGAGGGAGAAGAGAGAATAACGGGACAAGGAGGAGAAGAAAGGAAAGTGACGACAAGACGATCGTGTCGCGCATTCGCTCGCTAGCTCGCGTCGAGCTGCAGCGAACGCGGTTTCCACCCGGCCAACGAACAATGCATTAGCCGCCCTCATTACCGAATGCAACATGCCAATTAGGGGAAACGTGCAACTCGCGCTTCCTCCTTTACTTGCCGTGTCCCAACATCTCTCGCTTATCTTTCACGTGCTCGCGTGATGGGAAAAAAAAGCACTAACGCAGTAAAAATTGCATCGAGAAATTGTTCGATTCCAATAAAATGGCAAGAATATTGTATTAAAAATACGTGCTGCTACAAATTATGTTTGTTTCGATTTTAGGACAAGTTTATTTTAGTTATTCAATTATGGAGACTTTTTCTTTATTTAGTGGAAGAATTTAGCGCGTACTTTCGTAAGTAAACTACACGCTACAGACTAGATGATTCTATTGTAATTGTTTAATTGTATTTACATAAATGGAGGTAAGATTCGTATTTTCACAAGTATATTAGAATTATTGTTTCATTTAGATTCAATCTAAGAGTAGGTTCGTCGTTTCCGTCACATCGTATTGGAATTGTTGAATTATATTCATTCAAAATATAGAGAGAATTCTTTCGATTCAAATTTGTATTTTCACAAGCATTACTACACAGCAGTCTCCATTTCAAGTTCAAGAAAGGCTCATTTTACATTATATAGAATTTTTTGAGAGAATGAGTACTTGTGCTTATTCAAATTTGTAGCTTCACAAACGAATCGCGTACTACAAACTATTTTCATACGACGACAAACTATTTCATACAGATTCAATTTGTCGTCGATGAAGCTCCGTTTCTTATCAGCATTACGATCGTTCGATTGTATCTGATTTAGAATCTCAAAGAGTATCGTTTTATTCCTTAACCCTCGCGTAGCCGACACCGAGTCACCGTTGACCCAGAACTTGATGCTATATATGTGTAGGCAATGATAATAAATGTGGTACCAAATGTGCCAAATGTTTACGATTTATATTTGGATAAAGAACATGCAATAAAACACAATAACGTTGTATGTACGCATAAATAAAAATTATGCCCATAAAATTTTACATTTTTTTAAACAAACCCTTCTTAGATAACATCCTGTACTAAAACGCTAGGTGCAAAGCAAGTGTAGTAGAAATTCAGCTAAGGGTCAAAAGTGACCCGACGTCGGGCCATTCGAGGGTTAAATATTATTTCGAGCGTGTGACGTGTCCTCGCTGCAGAATTTAGGTTTTCTACAGCCTCTGTAGGTGGAACTATGATATATACCGCGAAATTTCCGGATGACGGCGCTCGAGGTTAGTCCGTACGACTCTCTGCCACTCGGTACCGCGTGATACTCAGGTCACCGAGTTTGGTGTCACGTTACTTCAAGGTCCCCTCGAGCAGCGCTCGCTGTCCCCCCCCCCCCAGTCACGAGCTTTGATATCTTACGATTCTGCGATTGTCACAGGTCTAATTAGCGCGGCGCAGCGTGAAAATCCTCCGTTGAGTAAAACGTTTTTCGAGAGACTTCTCGTGAATTCGACGACTCGTGGTCCCAAAACACTGACTGACACTTGCTGATCTGCAAGCGATCGATATCTCTCTCGCGAGAACGTTGCCCCCGCGGCGGATTTACGAGCACGCTCGAAACGTTTTACGATCCACGGGCCCGTGTACATTTTCGAGACTCGTAATTTCCAGGCCAGACGAGATCCGCGCGCGATTTTCCACCTCGCGGTGGTGGAAAGTGAAAACGCGGTGTGTCTGAACAAGAGTTATCAGCGGAGCGATACTGTGATTGAGCAAGCGTGAAGTGCTCGTTGCGTGGCGTTTGCCCGCAGTTTTATTCGGCACGCGATATTACTATTAGCCACTTCGCCACGGCCGCTCGAAAATCACTCGCGTTGCGCAACGATCTCTCTGTCCCGGCACATGTGCGCACGTATGTGCACACGGAACTACTCTGATAATTTATTGCTCGGGCTCGTTTAAATGCTAATTTACCGAGGAAACGACTCGACTGCTCTTTCAACGAGCCTTCATTCTCTTTGTCGATCGTTTCTTTTCCTTCCTCTTTCCAAATTAAATGCTCCGTCTCGCTCTCAAAATTCCAAGGTTTTCAACTGGAAATTGTAACTGGAGTGTCGTAGATGAATTCTACACCTTCGATTTGATGGAAACGTACACACGTACTAAAGAATACTTGCAGAAAAATTGACCTCGACCTTGAATTCCAAAATTTCTCTTTTTCTTTGCATTATATTCTACTCGTCGCGAGGATGAAACTTTTCTGAAAGAAACCATAGACCGTAAACGTTCTGTCAGTTTCTCTTGGAGAAATGGCGAAAAAGCTTCTTAATCGTTTGACACCGCGTGCGTGCTAACAGTGACTTTACGATTCCGAACGCTTTGGACGTTTATTTTGTATAATTTTCGTATTAAGCTTCACCAATATTCGATTCATCATAGTTTGTAGCATCAATGCAACCGACAAAACCATCAACATTATTCGAAATATAATCATTACGTAATATAGACATCCAGAAGCATAAAGTCGCTGTTAGAACGCACGTGTCCGCGGCGTTAAACGATTAAGAAACTACTCTGCCATTTTTCAAAGGAACCACCAGGTTCCTTGGGAAAGTTTTAGCTTTCTTGCAATGAATAGAATGCGATGCAAAAGGAATAAAAAAATTTTACTGAATTCTAGCTGTTAAATCCGAGGAACTAAAAATCAAAAGCAAGAAATAAAAACCTCAAATCTTCTCTCGCCGTACCTCTGAATTAATTATTACTCTTACGGTGGCCGTGCTAAATGCCACGCATCGCGACCACCACCAGACAGAGAGAGAGAGAGAGAGAGGAGTATCCAAGAATGGAGACACAAAGTGACGATGACGACTCGGTAAATTACGCCGCCTGCGTAAATTCGATTCTTCGTATCTGGCGAGCAAACTACGAGCAAACACAGACGCCCCGGCGGCAAACTTTATTACCCCGCTTGCTTTTCGTAACGCGCGAAACCAGGTGAACAGGTAATTACAACGCGAACGGGAGGAGGCAGAGGGCCACGATAACATTCTAATGCTCAAGGAATTCGTTGGCGTTCCGAGGACGTGGTGTAAAAAAGCTGAATTAGCTCGCGCTTGAAATGCAGATGAGCGTAGAGCGTACGGAATACCCCTTGCATCGGAATCGGATCCGGGTCGTCCTCGTTTCACGAATTTTAATTCCGGCAAGCCTCGATGGACCGACGATAACCGCAGAACACGATTTTCTTTTCTTTCCTTTTTTTTTTTTTTTTTTTTTTTTTTAATGTTTTAGATAGCCCAGATAGGATGAGATTCAGAGAAAATGACTGGTAAAATTGATGAGGATATCGTATAGGATATCGATCGATGGCTCATTATCGAGCCCTTTCGAACCATCCGCTGCCTTCCAATTGGCAATTAAACGCCGAGCTTAACGTTGATAAGCTTTGTCAATCATCGACAAGCTCGAGCCGGCGCGCTCTATTTGATTGTAAAGCGGAGAGTTAATCGACTCTTGCGCCCTCCTTTCTCAGAGTTTTCTTTGTTTCTTTCTCTCTCTGTCACTCGGAACTCTTGCCCAAATGTGAACAGATCGAAATATAATCGCAATATCGAATAGGTGCTGGACAAGGTACGCGAGTAGCTTGGAGATATCAATTTCTACTAAAGGAAACATTGAAACTCTCGAAATTGAAACTTTCGAACTTGGGAATCTCTGAAGCTCGTAGTGACGGTAGTTCGAAGTTTTCAGATCCTCAAATCGCCAGAATTTCGAATTATTCAAAACTCTGAATTACTGTCGAAGCGATAATTGAAACTCTTTCGAATTCGGAATTCGATATCAGAAGCTCCAAGTGATGGAAGTTTGACCTTCGATCCTCGAGTTGCCAGAATTTTCGACTTTAATTCTGACGAAGATGGAAACTGTTCAAAACTTGAATCTCGATGACTGTAAACCTCGTAGTTTTCAAATTACCAGACGAATTACCAGACGAATCGTCAGACTTTAGAATTTTAAAATTTTCCAAACGTCGAACTTTCCGAGAAGCGTCCTGAAATTTGGTGGTAAGTTTCCAAAAAAANAAAAAAAAAAAAAGAAGAACACGAGAGAAAGAACTTTCGAACATGCACCGATCACTCACTTCCTCAGCTAAGCGATCGCTAGTTAACGTAGAGGAAAAGAAAGGAAGAAAAGAAACAAAACAAGAAAGAGAAAGAGAAACGAATCGAATGATTCTCGTTTGGTTGGCCGAGCGTGCGATGTACCGGAGTTCCGCGAGGGTGGGAAAATTGGCTTGGCCGGATATCGAAAAAGCCCCGGCTCGGTGGTGATCGTTCACCGATTCGAGGCGTCCTGTCGTCCTGTTCGTCGTGTAATTCTTAGAATCCCCGGTTTCAAACCGTTTCGAAGGGACGCGAAATCAAAGGGGATTTCAGTTTGTACGTCTCTCGTGCGGAACCGATTTTTCATCGGTTCGTTGACCAATGTTTCCGACAGGCTGTTTGCTATCTAATACCTCTGGAATCTGCGATTTTGAGGCCTCCGCTGTCTCTCGATTTCTTTTTTTTTTTTTTTTTTTTCATCCAGAGCAAAGAGCGGAAGAAATTAGTCTGTCTCTTTCGTCCGTCGAAAAAATCGGACGTCCACCGAGGATTTTCATCGTTCAAACACGCTCAAACCCTCGCAAACATCTCTGATTCTTGACTGACCGATTTAAATTCAAGAGTTTTGCAATCCTTTTTCTTTTTAAATGGATCCTAAGCTGTCGACTGTTGAAAAGAAACGTGTAGATATACGGTGTGTCCCATTTTGAAAATTTATTTCACATTCCGAGGCAAGTTGAGAAGCTTCTCGCAATTAAAAGATCAAACAAGAACTTTGCTGCTCGAGAGTTTCAGGGGAAAAAAGGGGGCTTTGTTCCGTCATTACGCGTGCAAATTTTTTTTCTTTTTTTTGGATCGAAATCGAACGATATCGCGATACTAGTTGCATCATTATATGCATATGTTGAGCAAAGTTCAACCGCCGGTTTTTATTAGCGTTACGTTTCACCTGGCCTGTAACAAATGGGAAAAGTTTTAATTGCTATGGGGATTTGCCAGCTTATTGCACGCAGCCTCGGCTATAAAATATTCTAATTCTTCGGGAATGAAAAAGAATTTCTTCGACGAAATTTCGCCTCAAATATTATTTCGTTGCTTTTCTTCATAAAAATTCTTCAGGAAAGTGTCTGCGAAAATTGTCGGAGAATTTTTTTCATCGGCTGAAGGCTGAAGTCTCTTTCAAAACTCGCTGTACGAGTTCTTTCTTCCCCGTTTTTCGAACATTAGGATCAAACGAAAAAAACAATCTCCAAATTTCGTCTCCGAAAAATATCTCTGAAGAATGTACTGTAAAAGTTTCTAAATTCGCTGTTAGATCTCAAAGACTGAAGCTTCTTCTTTGTAACAACTCTTTCAAACTCGTCGCGCGATCTTTTTTTAGAATCAAACGACAAAAAACTCGAAAAGATTCCCGAAATTTTATCAACGTTCAAAGTTCGATAGTTACGAAGAAAGTTACTTCAGTCTTCGAGGCAATGGTAGTAGTCTAAAAAACATATTTTCACGTTTCTAGAGACATGCTTGAATTTAGACAATTTTCAAGAACAAAAGTATCCGCTATACTAATTGTAAAGCTTTAAAAATCTATCCTACAAAGAAAAAAAAAAAAAAAAGAAGGAACGTCGTGAAATTGGAGGATTCAACCCTCCCCAAATGAACCCAGTTAGTTTCGCGAAAGTTGCAACAATTCCAAGCGTGTCGACAAATTTTCCAAATTTTCGTCAGTATTTCCCGTTTCGACGCCAAGTTCAAATAATGCGAACGAAATAAATGGTAAATCGATTTACTCGATCACGCGCTGTGATGATCGAGAAACGGCGTAGCACGTGAGCAGCTGAACCTGAGCCTCGCGTTGATCGTTAATCGGGCTGCGTAATTGCCGATCGCAACGGTGCAGCGTAGTAAAACGTGGAAATCGTCGGCGTTACTTAAATTGTAAAACGTAATGGCGCGCGGAAACAAAAGGAAACGGTATCCATCACTGTCAACCTCGTTCCCGGGGTCCCCTCGTGGGCGAAAACTGCGAGTGAAATTTTCGCACAATCGACCGACACCGCCGCTGAAAAGAATTGCGCGTTTGTTACCCGCGCGTAGTTTCCGATGTGGAACTCGATTTCCTTTTTTGTTTTTCGTTTTCTTTTTTTTTTCTCCATTTATTCTTCGTCCCTTCTTTCCTTTTTCTCTTCTTCCTCTTTCTTCTTCTTTCTCTCTTTCTCTCTCCGTTTATTTTTTTTTTCCTTTCTGACGTTTACGACGCAGGAGAAAAGAAAAAAAAGAAGGAAAGAAATTTAATGAACGCGACGTGAATTGCGAAAAAACCGAAAAGTGAAAAAAGAGTGGAATTGTACGTTCGAAAAGCGAAGTTGATACGATTGTTGGAAAGTTGTTTGCTTTTATTCTCGGACGACTGTTGTTAAATTAATCGCACGACACGCTGGAGATTATTTACTAATTTTCACTTTGCGTTCGACGAGTGTTCTAAGAGTTCGAAATGACATACAGTTTCTTTCTTTCTCTCGCTCCAATCGCGAGTTCACTTTCGATATTAGAACACGGAAATGCAGAACAGAAAAAAATTACAAAAATTGCGCGATGCAGCAGAAAGTATGTATATGTGCGCCTGTGTGTGTGTAGTTCGTTGAACATCTTTCAAGCTTTTCAAACCTGTTACGCTCGTTTTCAGCTGCACGCGTACCAATGCATAACGCGTGTCATTGTTCCATTTCAAACGTCGAGTGTTTTCGCTAACTGCTCCTTGCACCTCGTTTCTTACAATTCAAGATAAAACGGCGTTCCCTCCGTTGCAGCTGTGCTCTCTGAATTAAACATACTCGTTCCTCCAACGAGTAATTTCACTCTCCCCCCCCCCTCTCTCTCTTTCTCTCTCTTTCCTTCTTTTGAGTTATTTCTTTTAGCTTGCCTCGAAGCCACGCGCGCGGCGGATTAAGAAACGTTTAAGGGAAAATTGAGGGAAATTATAAATGGAAGAAACGCGGACGAGGGGGATAAAGTTACGGAATTACGGCAAGGCGAGCGAAATCGGGGTTTCGCGGGTAGCAAAGAGCTCGCTCCGAAACACGAAAGCTGCAACTGAACGTAATAAAAGAATGTAAGAACGTAAATAATCGACTTTAACAAGAATAATCGGCACTCGCTGAGAGACATTCGAAAATTATGAATGCCAAAATTACATAATGTCATAAAATTACAAGTTACGAAAACGTTGTAAAATCACAAAGGTTGTGATATGTTATAAAATTGCACAAAGGAATTTCAATTAAGGATCAAACGACTGAGAGATTAAATCAATTAAAAATCTCTCACTGCAGGATGAGAAGTTTTCCAGTGAAAAATGGAAAATTTTCCACTCCCGAGAGAGAAGGTAAGCAAGGAGATTCTCTAAAACACGAAAGTTACAACACTGACGATGTAATGATCGACTTTGACAATCTTCAGCGACGCTCGCTGCGAAAAAGCGTCAAAAATTACGAACGCTAGAAAATGTCATCATAAAATTACAAAATGTTATAGAATTTACAAATGTTGTAAAAATTACAAAATTCCAGAAATGACAAGAATCGTGAAACGTCGTGAAATTGCAAACGGTTGAAATTTCAATTAAAAGTCGAAACAATTGGTCGAGATATTAAATCAACAATCTTCTGCAATTTCACTCGCCGCCTTTTGTGAGAAGTTTTCCAACGGAAAATGGAAAACTGTTCGCCTCTGAGAGAGAGAAAGAGAGAGAGAGAGAGAGAGAGAGAGAGAGAGAGAAGTTTCCAGGTAGATTCGTTAATTTCAAAGGGAAGAGGGTGAAACGGTGCTAAGTCAGTGGAAACGCCTACGACAAATGCGCCAACGCCCACACACGTGTGTGTGTAAGCTTACACGACGGGCCAATTAAGGGTGATTCAAGCTCCGAAGAAAGTGCAACCGCTTCGGAATCGTCGCGCTCTTCAATTTGCGCCTAACGATCCGCGAATAATGGTCAAGCGCGGCTGGCTCCTCTCGTAATTAACGATCGCGAGTCCGAGCCGGCGAATTCGTCCAAAAGATCGTCCGAAGGGATCCCTTCTTTTCCCCATCTCGTTCGAACATTGTAAATAAGAGACTAGAACTTTCAGGGGATGATTGGCTGGTCTCAACGGTCAAATTTTATAACAGACTAAATGTATAATAACAGGGCAAAATGTAGGAAATAAGATGGAATGAAAAATAATCAATAAATAATTTTTCCAGACAATCGTGGCGCTCTATTATTTCCAAGAATGTGTACATAAGTGCACAACCATTTCGATATCTATGCCGAGGATATTCGCCACGACCAGGTGAAAATAATTTACGTATATGCTGTTAAAGCGAAATTTAGGAAATTTTTGCAAAATTGTTATTCGTAAATTCTGGCATCGTTTCGGAATATTTTGGGACGAAAAGAAAGAAGAAAGAATTGTTATATATACATAATTCTTTATCAAGAACAATACAATAAAATTTAACGATTTGAAAAAGAAATTGAATTTTTAAAAATAGCTTTACAACAAATGCATTTGCGCACTGTAACTCGTCGCAGGTCGAAAATAATTGAGCATGCAAAAGTGCGCGTCCTCGAATACTCAAAAAAAAAAAAAAAAAAAAAAGAGACTGATCACTCAACTTATTGACGTAACTTTTATACGAGGTCACGCCGCGACGAAAAGTTAATGGGATGTAATATTTTGTCCACAGGGCAGAGGTATTTCCGAGACGTGAAAGCTGCGAACATCTGAACTCGAGCAGTGTAACGAGTAAAGGCTTTTTTGCCAGCTTTAGCAAAATTCTGGCGACAAAGTCGAGAGAGAGAGAGAGAGAGTGGGAGAGAGTTATGTCGCGAATTCGATCCTTACGAGCTCGCGCCGAAACTTTCGACGCGCGGTGTTTTACGTCACGTCCTTTTTCCGGCGTCGAACCGATGCAAAGCCAGGTATTTGTCGGTGGCTTCTCGTAGCTGACCCTTCAACTTCGTAAATTTCGCCTCGCGAAACGAGTGTAAGAAAGAGCAGAATGATTCCGACAGGGCAGCTCGCAGCGGCACAGCAGAGGGAAAATTATTTTTCCGAAGCGAGTTTTTCCTTCCTTTTTTTTTTTTTTTTTTTTTTCTTTTTTTTTACGAACTCGCGCGGAGGAATTTTACGCTCCGGCTGTCCCAGCCCATAAAACGCGCGATAAACGCGAGAGCAGCGTCCCCGACGACGCGATCGACTTTGTGAAATACGTGCTTAAAACCCGCTTTAAAATTAATGACTTTGTTTTGTACGACGCCGCTGCGAGCACCGGCGAACCGTCCCTTGACAATTTTCCCCGGATTCTTTATTCATTTACCGCGTGTGTGCGTAGTTATTCATATCGATAAACTCGAATACTCGCAGTTTCATTGAAGTTACAACTTAAGTGTGTTCAAATGCTACGAAGTCTGAATAATTAACTTGTCTGACGTTCAAACGACAAGTTCTGCTAAGATTTAAGAAAATTTCACCGCAACTTTTCTCCCCTGCGAACGAGGTGAACTGTACATTTGTAGAAGATAGAAATATATTAAACGCGCAAGTGAAGGAATTGATGTATTTGTTTAATTCGCGTTTCGCTAACTTGAGAATTTTACCAGAAGATTACCAGCGTTAACATTTTTTTCTATATCACGTCGCTGAAGCATCGCCCGATAGTTAATTCGAACTTCAAGTGCTTCCTTTTGACCCTTCAATTTTGTAATTTTGTAATTTCGGGCGCTCGCGTGAATTTCGAATAACGAGACGAAAGAATCCGTCTCGATTCCACAACGTGAAATTGGTAAACACTTTCGCGAGAATGAACAAGGGGGTGAGTTTGAAACGTGAAAGCGCAGGCATTTTCGCCATATTTCTTTTTGCCCGCGCCGGTGGGGAAGAGCAAGAGGGGAAAAAAAAAATTCGCTGCTGTAATATAAAAGTTGGCCGTTTTCTAAGGTGTTACAAAGGAAGCCGGTGAATTTCATAAAAGCAATTTAGTAACTTCCCTTTAATGAAATCCTAGTTAGAGGGAACTTCATTAAACGTGCTTCTGATCAAGAGCAATCCGGAGTAATAACACCGGGCTGCATTTCTTTTTTTTTTTTTTTTTTTTTTTTTTTTTTTTTTCTCTCGCGACATTAACACATACAGAGAAGAATTCTTTTACACTCGTTGCATCGGCAACGAAACAATATCGTCGATCTCAAAGTGCGCCCAAAGATTCGCTCTCACAATGTTGAAAACGTGGTAATTTAAAATTTTTATGACGCAGCGAACCTCCTCAAGCAACAAACTTGCCTTTCAATTAGCCAGCTACATGTTCCTATCGATAAAAATTACCGAACGTTCCTCCTTGTTCTATATTTTCGATTTTATACTATTTTGTTTCCTCCTCTTGGCTTTGATTTAATTCGTCAAATATTTATTTAATTCCCAATTACCGAGAGTGGCCCAAAGTTCACTCTCGTAACTACCGGTAACAAATTTTTATTAATCTTCAAGTAACGAACAGCTATGCTCCGAATGAATAATCATTTACACCTATCATCTTTGTATTTTCACTTTCGAACAAATCAATCGAACGTTCAATCATCGCGCTGTACGTTTTCATTAACAAAAATTTGGCGAATTCGAACGAAATAAATCCATAATTATTTTATTGTATAGTTTTCTTAAATCTTTTCCTTTTCATAGATTTTTAAAACACAACAGAAACAAATCACGTTCGAACTTGAATTTGATTTAAAATTCATGAAATTAGTTTTTCTTTACATTCTGACATTTTAAAAAATTTTTTTTTTCAATCTTTGCACTATTTTTCGTCCTCCTTGTCGCCTCTGACTCAAATATTTATTTAATTCGCCGAATCATTACTGGCCACGAGCAAGAGCGCAGATCTTATCCCATCGAGTTTCATCGTTTTCAGGCAAACGTTCGCCAAACTTCCTTGAACTGAGGTGCACATCTCAACACAACGCGTAAATCTTTTTCACAATGACAGATTCCACCCCCTCCAAACTCCCGTCACTGTACTTTGGTAGTTGGAAGTTGGCCGGCCGTAAACTGCAACCGAATGAAATTAGTTTCTCCGCGGGGGCAACTACGAGAACGAGAGAGATCCTAGAGAAACCATAACGAGTTATAGAGAACTAAATTCACCGGTTCCCATTCGGCGTTCCGGATACATCGCCGTTTTATCGCGGTTTCGTTTTACGCCGCGATATCACCTACAGATTTCGCCGAATCGTCAGAGTTGCAGAGATAATAGGACAGATATGGCCCATATCGGGGATCGATGTCTTACCACTCCTGGTTCTCTCCGAAAATTCCTTCCACTTCCGTGGAACGCACGGCTAACAATGAGAGGCTGGCCTGTCGTTTTTAATGGATCGAACGGGTTTCCTACGGGCCATTTAAGCTAGCTTACCAGCGCCAGTTTCAAGTTCCCGGCAGGTTCAGGGTAACTGAGTCGAACGACAGAAATTCTTCACTTCGAAGCGTTGAAATAATTCTTTTCTTTTTTTTTTCTTTCGTAGTAAAGACTGAAGTCTCTCCTTAAAACTTGCTCAACGATTCCCCCCCCCCCCCCCCCCCGTCATTTCATCAAGCTTTTATACTTCATTCGAAAGTGAAATATTTCATTCGAAATTATCGAATTTCGAACGACTCTGTGAACGTTAAAAAATTTTCCTGTGGCTGGATCCATCGCTGTGTTAAAAACCGAAATCTTCCTATACAATTTTCTTTTTCCTTCTGTTACATTATCGAACTTGGAATATTGGAAATGAAATATTGTACTTGCGAAAGTCGTCAAATTTCAGACCTCTCTGAAAACATGAAAAAATTTTTTCTGTAGCTAGATCCATCATAATATCAAAACATGATCTAACGAAAATTTTTTAACTCTCTATCTACTATTCAAAGTTCGAGAAAATGATGGAGGGAAAACATCGTGCAGCAAATTTTAATGGGTCGCTGTAAAGAGAACGCTTCGGTCTTCGGGATCATGATAAATCTATTTCGAAAGAAAATTGTTCAAAGTTGACAATTTTTGACAATTTCCAAGAACGAGGGCACCCTTATTTTCCCACCCACGCGCCCACAATTTCACGCGATGAAGGAACACATCTTTGGCAAGAGAAACAAAACGACCTCGCAATTGTAAAAGCAGAAGCTTCGTGCTTTGAAACGAGACCGATCCGATTGTTATGGGATTTTCTCTTACGAAGTTATAACAGCTTAAAGTATCGGCGATTTCTCATCGTTAATGGTACAGTTATGATCTTTACTATACCCGTGATGTATCATTGACGATCTGGCGAGAGTCTCTCCGGCGGTGATCTTCGTCTTTCAAACTTTAAAAATGATTATTTCGGTTTCGGGCAAGTTGGTCGAACGGAGTGGTGGAGTGGTGGCGAAGTTTGGAAAGGGGCGTTTTATTGTCGGAGAACGCAGAACGTTCGGGGGATGTTGGAAGTAAGACGCGAACGCTCGTATCTTCGAGGCTAATAATAGTACAGCGATAAATAACGTGACACGCGCAGCCGAATTTACAATATAATGTAATTTAGTGCATAGTTTCTATTTTTCTGCTTATGAGCGCAGCAATTCCGAGACATTTTTGATTTGAAGTCAAAAAATGTGACAGTCAAACTTCACTTAAGTTTTACTTTAAAAAGATATGTCAATGATATTACGAGTTCATTCGTTTCATTAAAATAGTTTATGACGCGACGAGTAAAACCTGGAATTTAAATTTTGAGGTACATACTTGTAGGAACAGTCTCCCGTGTGCATTCTCGGTTTGTCTGGGCAAATGTAGCAATGTTTTGTGTCTTCCAGAATATAGTACAGTACAGTACAGTACATAGAATACAGTAAGTATCCAGAATATAGTACAGTACACTAATACACAATATAATTTCTAATATAACATAGTATAGCACATATTATACACGTGGTGCTATAATACACTAGCATACTATATAATTTCTAGTATAACATAATATAGCACATATGTATACACGTGGTACTATAGTACACTAGCACACAATATAATTTTTAATGTAACATAGTATAGCACATATTATACACGTGGTACTATAGTACACTGGCACACAATATAATTTCTAATATAACATAGTACAGCACATATTATATACGTGGTGCTACAGTACAATAGCACACTATATAATTTCTAATATATCACAGTATAGCACATAAGCATGTGGTAATATATCATAGTACACTAGCACACTATATAATTTCTAATACAACATAATACAGCACATATTATACACGTGGTGCTATAGCACACTATATAATTTCTGATATAACATAGTACAGCACATATTATACACGTAGTGCTATAGAACACTAGCATATAATATAATTTCTAATATAACATAGTATAGCACATATTATACACGTGGTGCTATAGAACACTAGCACACAATATAATTTCTAATATAACATAGTACAGCACATATTATGCACGTAGTGCTATAGTACACTAGCACACTATATAATTTCTTATATATCACAGTATAGCACATAAGCATGTGGTAATATATCATAGTACACTAGCACACTATATAATTTCTAATACAACATAATACAGCACATATTATACACGTGGTGCTATAGTACAATAGCACACTATATAATTCCTAATATAACATAGTACAGCACATATTATACACGTGGTGCTATAGAACACTAGCATATAATATAATTTCTAATATAACATAGTACAGCACATATTATACACGTGTTGCTATAGAACATTAGCACATAATATAATTTCTAATATAATAGTACAGCACATATTGTACTCGTGGTGCTATAGTACAGTGCAGTATACCACACTAATATACAATATAATTTCTAATACAACATAGTACAGCACATATTGTTCACATAGTGCTATGGTACAGTGTAGTATAGTACTAGCACACAATATAATTTCTAATATAACGTAGTGTAACACATACTACACAGTACAGTATTGTATAATAGTATAATATAGCACTCTATAGTAAAGTACAGTATAGCACAATATATATATATATAAATCAAACGAAAATACCGCCGAAAAAGATTCTTATATCAGTCGGGAAATGAAATGGATTTTCAAAGCAGAGACCGGCGGCAAAACGAACGGGGACGCGGAGGAAAATGTCGTTAGACTGGCAAATGGCCACGGTCCGAGATCGACCATGACTAATTCGCGCCATTAAGACCGTAAACGGGCGGAGGCCGGTGGCGAATTAGCACGTCACGGGGCACGATCCGTTTCGGTGGTCTCGTTACTGGTAACTGGAGGAAAAAGCAACGAAACGGTGGAAACCGGCGCGGTTTCACGGGAGGTAAAGGAAGGAAGGAAAGGTCCACGGTCCGCGGGATGATACGTTAAGTGGGTTGCGCGTATCCTCGTGGTCTCTTTTAATTGCCGCGGAGGGGCGCTGCCGCAGAGCCCCCCTCGTTCACTCTTGTTCCACGTTTTTGCCACGCTCGAGGGAAATTAATGGCCACGCCTCTGTTTCGGATGCTATTAATCTCGTCCGGCTGTCAGAAAGCCGCCGGTAAAAATACGCCTAGACGATGCCACCGCTCGCCGTCCACCGACTTAACTTTCGACACTACACCCTATAACGGTGACACTAAGAATTTCCAAAATTTAACCAACTCGTGGTTTCAAATAAAGTTTGTCAATTTAGGAGTTAAAGGGCAAAATTTGTGGGACTTTGCGAGTTTTTAATCTTATCTCGTTAGTCTCTCGCGTTTGTTAATGTCATAGTGAAGCTAGCAAACTGGCAAACTGTCGTACAGTCCGGTTGCCTCGGCGTCTGACTTTGTCTCATGAATTCGCGCGCAATCAAAGGCTTTAACAGGACTTTGTGAGCCGGCCAAGCATCAGTTTTCGCGAACTGCCGGCGAATTATACTCCGGTTTGTGCACTGACGTACACAGAAAGAGAGAGAAAGAGAGAGAGAGAGAGAAAATCTAGGAGGTCTTTATCTTTCAACATACGTAATACAGTCAATGAAATTTTTATCGCAACTGCATTCTTTTTTTCTTTCTTTCTTTCTTCGTTTGCGTATGCAAATGGAAGGCGAATTTCTCATGATTTCACGAACACCGTTCCGTTGAGTCGGTAATAGTCGGTTTCGCGGACGTTGCGGCACTTTCTCCCAGCATACGAGGCCTACATACGTACCATATGACTAGAAGTGTCCACGTAGAAAGTGAAAACACAGCATGCACGCAACTCGCCTACGAAACATTCGGATCTAGTTTAACATCTCCTATTATACACGCCGACACTTTCGCCAATTACGTAACAGAGTAGACTGTCGACAGACGTTCGACGAATGTGGCGAGGCAAGATCTCAACGGTATCTTTTATATTTTCTTATCAAGTTTGATAAGCATATTTTTTTTTTTTTTTTTCTCTCTGAGAAATTTCAAGGTACAGAAATACGCGAAATACACGCACTCGCGAAGTAAAATCCAGCACGAAGCGCGGCGGAAACAGCTTCCAATTCGAATACAAATTTAAAAACTCGATGATTACTTTCATCTCCGAGCCTCTAATAAAACTTTGGTGCTCCGTTTAATTTTGTTAAACTACAGACAAGTTGAAATGAATGTCGTTTCAATTTCGTCTGGTAATTGAAGGAAATCGAACGTCGTCGTTGATTCCGATTAACTATCAGAATAATAAACGAAACCGGCATTGCCAATTAGCTTCGAAACGGAGCTAAACCGAAGATTGGCCCTTTAGTGGTTTTAACGGGGAGCCCCATCGACGGAATATGAGGGTTAAAACTATCAATTCGCCTCGAATCGATTTCTCCTAACGAACCGAAGATCCTTCGGTTACCGGGAGTCTATCGCTTGTGATTTTTATCGAAGACGGAACGCTCGTTTCGAGGAAACTTTCCCAATAAGAGAACGATTTCTCTCGCGGCGAAAAATCGAATTTCGTCGTACGCGTGAGATCACGAAATCGACAGAGCGAGAGAATGTTCCGTTTGAGAATTGTTTTAAATGCCACGCGAGCATTAAACGATTTGGAAATATGGAGTGAAAGAGCTTGGATTCGCGAATTTTTACGAATATATCGGGGGAGATGCGTGTCCAACAACTTCCCAGGAGATTTTACATTTACTAAAAGCACACCGGTTTCGGGCACCGGGCGGATAAAGTTTCTTAAGTGAGAACTTCCCGCGACTCGAAAACTCCGAGGATCTCCCCCACTCCTCGATACGACGTGAAAAATTTGTCTCTCCCTCAATAATTCAGATTCGATTAAAACCTGTTGATTTTCCCTCCACGCGTGCGTCGCGAAGACTCTGGTACTTCGTGGAAAATTAGATTCAGTTCAAACGTGCGACAATATTCCTAGCTTGGCATCGAGCGAACGAAATTCTCAGACTGTCGAAATTAAAGTGAAAAGTGCAGCAAGTAGAATTTTACCGAACTGGAATTTTTTTTTAGATATCGGCAAGAGTCGAGTAAAAATCAATTACAAGTGTGGCAAGTAAAATTTTACCGAGCTGGAATGTTTTTCAAATGTCGGCAAGAGTCGGGTAAAAATCAATTACAAATGTGACAAGTAAAATTTTACCGAGCTGGAATTTTTTTTAGATATCGGCAAGAGTCGAGTAAAAATCAATTACAAGTACGGCGAGTAAAATTTTACCGAGTTGGAATTTTTTTCAAATGTCGGCAAGAGTCGAGTAAAAATAAATTACAAGTGTGGCGAGTAAAATTTTACCGAGCTGGAATTTTTTTCAGATATCGACAAGAGTCGAGTAAAAATAAATTACAAGTGCGACGAGCTGGAATTTTTTTCAAATGTTGGCAAGAGTCGAGTAAAAATAAATTACAAGTGCGACAAGTAAAATTTTACCCAGGTGGAATTTTTTTCAAATATCAAAAAGAATCACGAGAAAACGAGTTACAAACAAGGCTCGGTTAGAAAAAGCAAAAAGAGGAAAGAATTAAGTAGGGCAAATTAAAAAACGCCAGACAGGACATTCCAGAAACGACGAACGACACACATAGAGTATCGATCGTTTCGACAATACGAATAGCATAGGTTGAATGGAATTTCTTAATGCGAGCCGGCGTGAAACTAGCCGAATCCGCAGATCGTGTCCCCGGGAAATCCTCGGTGGGTATCGAAAAACCGGCGAAAGAAAAGAGATCGGATAAAGGATGCTTTCGTTCAGCTTCCGTGACACCAGATATCCCGCGAATCGACGAGAGTCGAACGAGAATCGTAAAAATCCGATGACTCAGTGGCCGTCCGTGTGTCTCCACCGACAGTGGAGCTGAAACTGAACCACGCGCGTGGAATACCAACGTAAATAATATTTCATCGAGTACTCGAGCGTAAAATCCAACCGAGAAAGTAAAAATGGCGCTTGGTGTTTCGCGGGATGTTTATAACCAAGAAAAATTCTCGCAGAGAAGAAAAAGTGTTTTCGTGGTGTTTTCGGAGTTTCTCAATTGATATAAAGTAAGAAAATAATAATCGTTACAACTTGAAAAGAAAAGTCTCTGTCGGGTGACTGCGTTTTCATTTGAAGAACCATGGAGATTCTATACTGGTGACTTTAAATCTTCGTTAGTTATTAAATCTGTGCAACTTACAACTGATTAAACTTACAAATTTAAATTTATCTAAATTCATACTTATTTTATATTAGTAGACTAATCTCTTCAAATCCAAGTGCGCAGAATACGGAAGATACGCGTGTAAAAACTCCGGAGAGTTGCGAAATTGCGAAAAACAAGCAAGCAGGAATGTTTGCTCTGCCCAAAAGCTCTCGAATGATTTCCACGGTTCGCACGCACACGTTTTACAGAAGGCAGAAGCGAACAGTAACACGCGTATTGGGAACATGCGTTTTCCACGCAGGCCGGCAATCGCATAAATCGCGCGTCAATTGATCGGCAACCATTGACAACGAGTCGCAGCACCGTTTGCCCGTTTACATGCAGTCGCATTAATGACGCGCGAAGAATAAATAGCGACGATTATGCATCGGCGTTGAATAACGTCGAGCCACGATCGAGATATTTGATTTCCATTAGCGGCGCAAGATAAAAATAATCCGATAGATTGATGTCCCCTCCCCTCCCCCTCCGTTGTCGCCTACGTGTCATCGTTTATAATTAATCGAGCCGATATTTCCTCCCACTGTCCGCGAGATCTTCTCATTACACAGCTCGGGGAATTTATAGTCACGGCGCGGTGGCAGAAAATTAAGAAACGTTTAACTAAAATTTGATCGATAATTGAGCTCCTTCCACCCTTCTCTTCTGTAACTCAAATTTTCTGAACCAGTCTATATATATATATATATATATATATATATATATATATATATATATATATATATTCTTCCAAATTCTGCCGTTAATTGGCGAAAGTTAATCGGAAAGTTATCGGTCAAATGTTAAAATTCCCGAGGTATCGAAAATATCGTATCATATCGGAATTTTCTCAGAATCTGAAAGTTTAGTGAAAGTTGACGAAGTACATTAATTATTTCCCAACTATCGAAAGTATTTTTCAATTGGAATTTTCTCAGAAACTAAAAGTACAATTCGGCGAAACCGCCGCGAGTTATTAAAATTTCCCAAGTATCCGACAAGTACTTTCAATTGGAATTTCACACTGGAGTTCTTTGCGCTTTTCTCCGTAATCGATCGCAATTATCGTCGTCAAACCTAAGGAAGCTAATTTTCTTTTCTAATTTTCTTTTTTTTCATCCTCGACTTTCCATTTCGACGAGAGAATTCGAGGAAGGGGCTCGAGCCGGAACAGCTTCAGGAAAACACAGTGATTCGGTGCTGATCGATTTGCCCCTCGAATTTCACATTCCAACGAGCTATGGAAAATCCTTTTCGCCGCTTCCTCCTCGATTTCCCGTGCGATCGTTCGCCGACCGCTTAACCCCTTTGCATTCTGTTTTACATCCTTGCTCTCGTCGCGTAAAAGCTTCGGCCACGTTCCACGTGACTGATACTCGCGCATCGTGCACTCGGATTTTAACAGGATCGCGTCGAAGAGAGTCTGCTGGCAAATTACACGGTTACTCTATTTCGAAATTTTTCTGAATCGCACACATTGAGAAGAATCGTCGACGAAGAATCTTTGAGGATTCGTAATTTCTCGTTGCCTTTACAGAAATTCTGACAGATCGTTCGCTTCGACTTTCGCTCTCGACAGGAGCCTTGCTTGCAAATCCACAACTACATTCTTCGTTTGGAATTTTTTCAATTACACATTTTAGAAGGGATCGTCGAGATCGTTGAGGATTCGTAATTTCTCCTACGATTGATTAATCAGACAGAATTTTGTAGAAAATAATTTACGAAACTGTGAGGCACACGAGACGAAGGTTGGCCTTATTGTTAGCTGAAAAGTAAATCTCAGGCGAATGCAGTCGCCATTTGGCAACGAGGCTTGTCTATAGATCTCAGTATAGGTGGATACACATCATTGTATCGCTGCATTGTACAGTCGAATGTATTCGCGGTGGAAAAGCATCGACGTAGGCGAATAAATGGAACGTCTGCCCGCAAATATAAACTATCATTTCTCTCGTAATCTTTACGTGCCAGGACCACCACATCCCCACGACACGTACGTAATATATATTTTAAGAGCAGTTAAAATCTCGGATCGCTAAATAAACGAACATTCTGTTTTAATTCTACTTTAATATTTCATTCTATCCTTATTCTGTCTCATTTTTCTGAATTTTATCCATTTTATTCTACATTTCTTTTTCTTTTTTTTTTTTTTTTTTTTTTTTT
>NW_025110352.1:0-1194 GCF_011392965.1 Frieseomelitta varia
CCCTTTTTTTTTTTCCCCCCCCCCCCCCCGTACTTTACTATTTTTGAGGAAAATATCGAAAATGTATTATCCAAATGGAACGTTTTCTGAACGAAATTGAAGCCTTTCGGCTAATGTCCAATATTAAATTACCAGGTTGAAATTACCTACATTGAAAGATCCTACGGAACGAAAGAGAAAATAGAAAATTATTTATCACTTAAACATAAAAAATTCGTTTCTCCAGACATTCCTATACCATGAAAGCTAACAAGCGTACTGAGTTATCTTTAAAAAGTCTTACCACACGCACAGAAACAACGACAAAGTACATAATTCTCAGTTTTTTTCCCCGTAGGTTTTTTCTTCTTCGCAAGCTCAACTTAATTTTCCCTCTCGGAAACATTTTCGTTGCTGGGCAAAGGTCAGAACCTGGCGGTTCAAGTTTCGTCGGACAAACAAGGGTTTTCCAACGGAGAACTTGAAGTCGTTTTACGGTAAAACTTGGAGTCGTAGCTCCGCTCAGGGAGAGCGAAACGCATGCTTGCGAACTCACGAAGGGAACGGAGAACGCCATAAGCGAGAAAGAAACGCGCGAGAACGCGGGAAACGCGTAACGGGCGAAGAAAGAGAGTGAAGCATAGGGAGGTAAGCGAAGTAACGACGAGCCAGAGAAGAATGATGGCCAGGCTTTTAGCAGCAAATGGCGTACGTTAACTTTCCCAGTGGACGTTGCTGCGAATTTAGGACAGCCGACACATCGTTCCGAGAGATATTTCCCGGACGCGACGAAAGTTCATTTTGAAAATCGTCCGCTCGACAGGTCCGAGCAACTTTTGTTCCAGGTTACATACGCGAGTCTTTAGAAAAACTTGGACACGTTGCTTCGTAACTCTCACGAGCCTGAATGCGAAGTTATTTTCTACCGCCGCGGTATCGTTTTGACACCGTGGAAACGAGCTAGCGCCGACGTATCCGGCGAAGCATAAAATTCGCAAAAATTTTTGCCGGCTCGGCTTTTGTCGATGGCTTTTTGCCCGACACGTGTTAACCAGTTAAAATACGGTTATTTTACCAACCACGCTGCACCTTTTTTTGGACAATTTATGTACAAATAGAACACCGTGTTTTTCACGAAATGTCATTCGATCGCGATTTGATAACGTTAAAGAGTCGAACGATTTTACAGGATTTTTTTTTTTTTTTTTTTTTGAA
>NW_025110352.1:1204-150828 GCF_011392965.1 Frieseomelitta varia
CTCGTGAAAATTTATTCCGAATGCGTACTGAAGAGATACATTTTGTAACAAATCCAATTGTAAAAATGGCAAAAGCAAACAGACGCTCGTTATTGCTTCAGTGTTTATAACGAATTTGTAATTATAGTTTACTTATTCTTCAGTACGCATTCGGAATAAATTTTCACGAGTTGTACTTTTACGTTTAAACACATTGTGCCACGCTGTACACATTTATCTGCTGTGACTTTGACAAAATCCATTCTGGGATGATACGTCGAGCACTGCAAGAACTCGAACGCTCTGACGAACCTGCTATATACTTATTTGCTATAACTTTGTTAAAGCCGGCACAATTGCTCGTTCTGGGGCGATCGATCGAGCATTCTTCGGCGGGCGAACCGTATGCAAATGCACGAAGCCGAAATGTTATTTTTAACGAACGAGGGGCATTTAACAGGACGGAAGCGGAGACTTATTTTCGTACGTTTCACGAGGCCTGGCAGCACGCTCCGTTGTGCACGTCGGAGAATATCGACGTGGCCATATAATTTCGTTTCATCGCGGTCGTTCGCGCTCTACGAAGCGTCTAGGATCTGTCCCTTCGCGGTGAAAATTCTGGCCGTCCAAGCGAAAAACTGTCGACCACGGGGGAGAGATGTTGCGCCTTGAAAGCGCGGACGTTCGAACCGTCGACAACCAAATCATCTTCGGAACGTGAAACGACCGGGGATCGTGTCTCTAACTTTTCGTCGAGTATCGAGAGAAATTCCATCCGCTCTTACTTTACCACACAGCAAGAATTACCGCCGCGGAGACATACAGCTGAGATATCGATTATCGGAAATGAAATTTGTGAATTTCTAATGATTGACAATGTCGATTAAATAGACGCTGATGGAACGAAAGATAATCAGATTTGTTGATTGGCTTTTCTAGGGAAAAAACTCATGAATTTAATAAACTGTGTCGAAAGTTTGGCACGTTTCTCAGACAACTCTTCGCTTGTCAAATTCATGGTGCGATTGATATGAATATTTCTGTCCAAACAGTACGAGTAGACTGTGGATTTATTTTAAAATTTGAAGATACAGAAACGCAATGCACGTACTACGTGATGTCGAGAACAGAATGTTTATTAGAATATTCAATATATGAAATAAACTTCTGTTTAGGTTCAAACTTTTTAAATTACTTTCATAAACATACGAATTTGCATGAAAATTTGTCGTCTAAATGCTCAAAAACATTAATTTTAAATATTTGATTACTCACGACAGTTAAAAAACAACACGATAGATCGAACGTGGTATATTCTTAAAAATATTGAGCTTTAATCGTCGAACTAATTTTTAATTAGTGAACAATGTTCTGTCTTCAGAATCTAGGTGACGGGACAATATTTAAAAATCCTCGGAATTTCTTTCCGCGGATACGAAACATCGAGAAAAGGAAATTGCAAACGAAACGTTAACCCCTTGCGCTGGCAATTGATTCGCGGACCATAACGAGTGACCGAATCGTATACAATAATTCATCGTTTTCTTTTTCATTTGAACTCGTCGGTACGACATCACCGGATAGAAATTATTAAGAAGTAATAAACTTATCATTCGTTTTGTCTTACATTTAAATATACTTGAAACTGAGAAAATGTTGCAATTTGGAACAAAAAATTCCCGACGTTAACATCAAATTTATTATTAATTATCCTACATCTCATGAACGGAACAACACGTACACACGTACATGCGCATCGGCGATAGTCGTTCTCGCGGTGGTACGTACATATTTAACGCCAAGACATCGCGGCAAGAAGTAAAACGAATACCTTGCACGATGAGAGTGCACGCGCGCGCATAAATTTTACAGGGTGGAACTGCGGCGTCAAGGAGAGGAGGCTTTTTGCCTCTCGGCAGTGGCCGAAAAAGCACGAGCAAATATTTTCTCCGGCGAAACGTTTTTACGATACGGTGTGCAGAAGGAACGGGAGCCACGAGTCCGTGACGAATAAAGTTAATATCGAGATCAAAGTTGGTCGGCTCAGGATTTCCTGGTTGTTTGCGTGTTTTCGGGATCAAAGGGGAGAAGGAGGAGGAGGAGGAGGAGGAACCGGGGTGGACGATAGTCAGGAGCAGGACGAACGTGATAAATTTCCCAAGGAAAAGTAATAAGAACTTGGACGAGATATGAATGGCTGTGCGCGAGCTAGCTAACGGGATAAACCGAGTGAACACGACGCGAGGTCTGCTGATAAAAACCTTACAGAAACGATTCAATCCGCCGTTCTGATGGCGTTACATCGGCTGCCAGGTAATATATAGAACTCGTTTCGAGAATTATGATTGTACGATTGATAACAATAAAAAGGTTCTTTCTATTAATAAGAACACTTTCTGCTTTTATGTGAGACGTAATTATTGGTGATGAAAATTAATCAATCAGAATTTTATGTTCATATAAGATAATATGATAATATCATTCGCAGAAAAAAAGATTGATACTATGAACGATACGTAATAAATTAACAATTATTGATCATTCCAGTCGTTCAAACTCATAGGAGAAATGTTGAATGAATTGGACGTAAAATTCAAGAAAGATCAATTAATACGTAGATTTGAGTTTCAAACCAAATACGATAAAGTAATTAACAACTCGAATGCTAAACGTTTAATGTATAAATTTTCTATCCGTGTAAGTGTCTAGAGCTTCTATCTATCTGAATCTAATTTTCCAACTGGAATGATAATTCTCAAATATTTTAACAATATCTGATTAATTCTTTTTATTCTTTTTTTTTTCTAATTCCCGAAGAACTTTCCACGTATTCTAAGATCACTTACCTAGATCTGTTTCTTATCTCGTGACTTTCATAATTTATATAGAAGCCAATTATGGCCACCGAACTTTAATGCAAACGAGTTCTGAACGAATAACGATTTTAGAATCACTTAAGAAGAAACGACGATAAATTTCACGATAACATAATCTTCAATTGTTATAGAATACATTACAGAGAAATAATGGTTCGACGAGTGCTTGGAAATGAATCGTTCAACGTAACTGTTTTCGGTACCGCGCTCGAAACAGCATTGCGGATTTTTCAAAAGTTTTCAATTATCTCTTCCTGACAAAAAGAAAGGGACGTTTTGTTGCTTGTATCACGAGAGTCTACAGGATGTTCCAAAACACGTGTGCATAATCTCACGGGTGAAGTGGATGTACCGAAAGTTACATCGGATAAACCTTCGCTGTGTTCGTTGCTACTCTGACCTTGTTTCAGAGTTAGAGGCGATTTTCTAACTAGAGTTGTTTTACGTGATCGATTTCACTTAGCTATTTCCGTTATTCATACTCTGTGTGTGATTTTATTGACGATTCGGTAAATATTTTCATGACGCGAGAGAATTCTATTGGGATTTTTATATGCATTCCCGTTAAGAAAATTAAGATATAAAATATAAAATATATAATGTAAAATAAATAATATATAATATAAAATATTATTATATGCAATCATTAGCTGCTATCGTTCTCATTGATATCGTAAAAATAATTTTTTAATAAAGATTCTTTTCATCAAAGAATATACTATGTAACATAATATAACATTACACAGTATACTTGTAATGTAAAAATAATGAGAAAAATCGACAAAGTCAAGTCGATTGTACAAAATAGATTCAAAAAAGAAATTACGAAGATATTTGAGAAAGAATATTCTACGTATTACCTTTTTTTCACATCTCGATTTACCGTAAAATTACATTCACATATGTAAACGTTGCACCACGTTCCCCTGCAATTAAAACACAGCTTGGCTCCGTTTGGTACACGGAATAGTTTAATTAAAAATTTCTCATCGCGCAAAGAGCCGACAAAATATATAATGAAACGTTAGGTATCCCAGCGAAAAATTACAATTGTAAATCTACACCACCATAGTTCGCAAAACTGATTCCCGTTTGCTCGCTCGAGGTATCGAACGATGGTCCTTTACAAAATCGATACTTTCCAGCGGTTGATCGCGAAACGTATAGAGCCGGTTCCATCTCTGGCCACGATTTTGTTGGAAAAACGAAATTTGTTTCCTTCCCTGTGACTGCGTTCGTTATTTCTCGTAACGAGTGGAAAAAAAAAAGAAAAACGAAAAAAAATACAAAACGCAGCTCGTGCAAATGACACGCCTGAAAGGGAAAAGTTGACGCATAGAGAAGTTTCGAAAGTTCTTTGACCACGCTTTTGCCAACGAGATGACTCGAAAATACCCTTCTCCTCCCATCCTCCCTCTCTCTCTCGTATTCGATTGACGCGAGAGCCAATACCTGAACGAAATCTCTCTCTCTCTCTCTCTTTCTCTCTCTCTGTGCGCGTATTCTTCTTCCGAGGGATCTTATCTGAATTCAAAGCGAACCGAAAAGTTTGTCGAGTTCGCAATCATAATATTTATCAGAGTCAAACATCTTTGACTTCGGAATACTTTTTCGCCGAATGAAATTCCGCGTTCCCTCGTGAAATCGGTGTACAGTCTGCGATGCGATGGCGCGGCACGCGCGACGAGTTGAAAGTTCGTCCAAACGACGTTGGAACGCGATGAAAATGAAAAAAGCATGACTTATCCCGTGGGGATAAGGAAGAGCGTAACGGATAATTCTAATTTAAATTCTGGAGAATTTATCGTAGGAATTGCTCGACGAAACGACGATTCGTCGATTGAACTGGGAGAATGTCAAGACAAAAAGAATCTGGAGAAATTTTTAATACTGGGAAAAAAAATTCTTTTTTACTTAAAATGACGCAAATGAGGAAAAAGTGTAATTCATTTTCCAGAATCTAAACGATTTCTGCCTAACGAGACGTTGGGAAAAAATTTTCGAATCACTCCAAACACATAAAAAAAAAAGAGAGATTAACTCTCCCCTAACAGTTAAACATAAAATAAACCACCGGAGGGAGAAAAAAGAGAGAGAGAGAGAGAGAGAAAGAAAGAATTAACTACGCGATAATTTTAAAGGCAAGCGGCAAAAAGAAGAAGTAAACGTAAACGCCAGAGAAATTCGGTGGAAATGGTTGAAAAAGTTGGGGAAATTCGCTGGTTTTTGGCTGCTTTATCCACGAGGCCGGAAATGCAAACAAAAGGAGAGGAGAGAAACCGGAAACCGTCCGGTTTACATTCCGTTCGCGCCACGACCGACCGACTGACAAGAAGTCGTTCTTTTCGATGCTGTTCCACCAGCGCACGTGCAACCCGCTCCGCCACCGGGTAGACGGAACGTTCGCAATTCTCCAATGTAAACTCACGACCACGCGAACTGATTTGTCGGTTTAGCGATGCCACTCGAGTCGACGGAAGCAGAGCGAAAGAAGAATAGCAATTTGCATCTGGCCTTTTTGTCGAAACCGCGGCCGTTCCGTCCTCCTCCTCTCTTGCAGAACGAAAGAGGAGGAAACAAGTGAAATCTCGCTGACCCACTTTTATCAAATCGAAAACTGAGTTCCCGGCGAGATGTTCCGAACGTTCCGAACGGAAAATCCGCCGCGATGCCGTGAACACGCTTGGGCTAATAAATTTTATTCAAAACGAGAGTCGTCGCGAATGTGTTTCCTACTTACACCGCCGAAGATGCCACCGAGGATACTACCAAGGAGATTTTTAAAGGCGATTTCGCCCTATGAATCGCATCAAAGCTACCAGAAGTTTTCGTGTTAGACATAGTCGAACGAGTATCCTGTTCTTCCGAGGAATTGTGCTCCATCGATCTTGAGAGTTTCCGTTTCGCGAACTCGCGACCGTGCAGTTGCAATTTCTTTTCAGATTTAACAGAATTTTATCGCGGAATTTGTGTGTGTGTGTGTGTGTGAATAGATTTCAATTCAGATCAAAGATACAAGTTAGTGGCATTACAAAATGTGAAGAAAAGATGACTGTTCTTAAAAGAAGTATAGATACTAATAAAAGTGATCTTCTCTACATAAAAGAAATTATATATATGATATTATAAAATCCTTCTGAAGCTTTTACGATAGAAATATAGTCACTCGCATACAGACACTGGAAATAAATATTTTCCAATATAGAAATCAAATGTAGAAAGCAACAAAACGCGAAACAATCGCGTCAATAAGTAAATACTGTGACGATTTATTCGTACGTAAGTCAATATCTCCGAACATTGATCGACGTCCAAAATTGTAATTAGCTTTTTTGATTGATACTTTTATCGAAACGAACCTCATCGAAACAATTTCGCTCAGTTTTAAACAACAATCGCAAATATATGTACGCGATTAAAAACACGAATTGCAATATTTACGTACAACGGAAATATGAAAAACAATTCATCAAACGAGACACCAGTGTCAGGATAATAACGTTAGTAATAAAAGTAAACGCAATAATTATGCTAAGCAATTTACAAGCCATGAAACACGAAGGTACACGATACGCAGCGCGAAATTAATTAATTTAATTAATTGCCGACGGTTCACTTACATTTCTGCAAGTATAGCGTGACTCTCAATACCTATCGCTTGGTAAACAAAACGGACGCGGTATTAATTTAACATGGACGAAATTAATGTAATGTAAATCAAATCAAGGTACACCTTTCTGCGCTGACCAAAATTAACACAGCGCAAAATTAATTATATAAAAACGTGTCCTCCTATCAACACCGTGAATTCATTTTGCGAACCTTATCGCACGAAAGACACGTTTATCTCACAATAAATGCACAGAGGATTCAAAACCTTTCACTTCTTTTTAATGGAAAACGAACTTCTACTATTATTTTCAGAAATGTGAATTATAATTTCAGTTTTCAAGTGTAATTAATTAAAATTTCGATAAAGCAAAAAGGAAAGATGATATTACGAGTAAAATATTTGTTCACGATCAAGGAGTGATTATTTCTTGTGAAATCTCGACCCTCCACAGGCAACTTAGATCGTTCATCACCCTGAGTGACATTTCACTGGTTAATTTTTCAACCTAAGACTTAACTTAACTTTCAAAGATTTGACCTAAAAACTGATTGTGTAATATAGCAAAGACTTCATTGAGTTATCCAAAATTTCTTTACACCTTTTGAAATCCAAGAACAACGAAACAAATTAAACGTAAAGACGAATAACGCGGCTTTCTCGCAAATAATGTGACAATATACTTGTCCATGAAGAGTTAGCTCTAAATTTTAGTTACATAATTTTCCTTCCAATTGATCTGACAACACGAGATACGTTCTGTAAGTCATTGTTATTGTAAATTGACTCATCGCCAGCCAGGTTCCCAAATTCTTGAGACATTCGATCGCAAAAAATCTTCTTTGCTTACGATTGTAAAGAATATATATAAATATTTAACAACTATATATAAATATTATATATAAATACTATATATAAATATATATAAATATTTACAATTTATACAATTATACACTTGTAAGATTCGACATTTAATCAAAAGCGCTACGTAAAATCCGGATAGTTCGCGTAGAATCCGGTTGATTTCCTATTATTAAAAAATTAATAATAAACCTGATTCAAATATAAAATAAAATAATATGTAAATATTTAAAAAAAATTATATATATTAAAAATATTAAAAATAAATTTAGTAATAAACAATAATTTTTTAAATCAATAATATTTAAATTTATAATAATAATACTAAAAATTAAAATTATAATAATTAATCCATTAGAATAATAATTTAAACTAAAATTTAAAAAAATTATACTTCAATTTAATATATTAAAATTAAAAAAAGAAATTATAATTAAATGTATTAAATTATTCAAAATAATAAAATCAAATATATAAATAATTATTATTAAATAAATTATATATATTAATTCAATCATAAATTTAAAATATCAAATTTAAAAATTTTATTTACTTCCGAGTGTCATTTATATAGTCTTCAGATTCTAAAAAGTCCGAGGATCCTTTGCGTCTGTTTTTTCTTTTTTCTTTGATTGAATATGAATCTTATTCCACTGCCGACTTCCTTTACACGATCGCTCCTCTTATTTAGCCTGAAACGTCGTACTTCTTCCCGTGTGTCTCGAGTTTCTATTTCGTTGGGAATCACCCTCTATTCCGAACGAATGGTCGCATTCTGGCCAAACGGCATGTACATTCGCCGGAGAATCGTCTAACGCAATTTACCGTCTGGTCCGTAGGACAATCGTCAATTGCCACGACTCGATCAACCTGTCTCGTTCCTTCTTTCGTAATTCTGGTGCCCTGTCGTTGGTCGTGCCTCGTTTCTCCGCCATGTGACAGCCAGAAAGCGTGTTCGCACGGAACAAGGGTATAGGTATCGCGTCTCATTGTGAACGGTACTTTATTTAGGTCGAGTGTCAACAACGAAGCGTGCAAGTACGCTTTGTGAACTCCTCAACAAATAGCAGCCGTAAGTACAAAAGCGTTCCACCGGGATGATACGGTGGGATCAACGATATAGAGACCGATGACAGATCAATCGGGCAGCGTTCAAATTCTATGATCGACGCGATTCCGGCTCCTCTCTTCTATCGTGCTTGCCTTCGCGAAATTAATCTGAAAACGATCGGTCTGTCCGACCATCAACTACCCGTTTCACTCTACACGCTGCCTCGTTTTAATGATGCGAAGGTTTAATACCTACTTGCGCTTGGATTAAAACTGTAAGGTATTCGGTTCGATGTTACTTGGATTGTTCGTGTATGTGTACGATGTTTTCACGTTCGGAATTTGTAGATAAAATTTGTAAAAATCGGTGACATATAAAAAAAAGCGCAAATTCGAGTGAGAATTCGTCAATAAATGTACTTTCAAAAATATTACATTCGCGTGGAAATTAACTGCTTTTTTAAAAGAGCATTTTCAACTGAAAATATTTCATACATGACATTAAAAACATTTTCTCTTTAAATATACATATCGTGTGAATATAAATCGTGTGAATATAAATATAAAATAAAGATGAATTTACTATGTTTGAATATTTTATATTGACATTTCAGTCGTATTTTTATGATGTCGAGCTTTGTTATTTGTGAACTTTGCTCCCCGTAATTCTCAAATACTGAGGCATGTTATAGTGAAAATAACTTGGTGCTCCCGAAAATATTTCCTTGTTCATCATTATTTACGGTTAGTACAATCTTCTACAAATACAAGACCTCAGAGTACGTTCGCGTTATGTGAAAACGAAATGTTCCCTCGACCACATATTGGAAATTTACGTCGCAAGCACTAACGTATCGAAACCACTGTCGAAAATTTTCCGATCACGATCCCTCTTAAAAGGAGCGGCTTCATATTTTGTCCGTGCCAATATTGGCTGCAACGTCGCTATATTATAGCAGATTATTCAGTTATTCATGGCAAGATTAATGTCCCGACCAGATCTGTGCCAATAATGCACAAACAAAAGATACTCGTGTTCACTTGAAATTCAAACGAAATTTTCAATTCGAAAAAGTCCTTGATATTTGCGTGCGGAAATTTAATCATATTGTAATCGCCGAGTTTCTGCATTTTCACTTTATTTTTGCCCGAACAAAGATTTTTAATATTTTAAAAAATCCGTAGCTCGACGAATTTTTTTATAAAAAAACACAGCAGAGAAAATGTACCTACAGTAACCAACTTTGAGTTTGTATAAAAATATAACTATAATATTCACAAACACCCATGTAAACATGCCTCTTTCTCTTTTTCAATCCTAGTCATTTGAAATTATTTTCACATTTTCAGATTTCAAAGAGAGAGAGAGAGATGCCATACATGAACTACTACTGTCCATCTATCTTTATCGGGTTTCTCAAACAAGAACGATAAAACCATGCAAACTAATGAATTTCCATGAATAATAATGGCGTGTTAACTTATAAAAAAGGAAAGGCTCCCTTTGACGAGGAACTTGCTGGTTACCAATAAGTTCGCCGGGTGTTTCAGCTTTCTAACAAGTTAAGGGACAGATCAGAGGGGATCCGACGTCCCGTTTATACGTGCAGTTCGCCCCGCTGAAAGCACTCGGGGCTACTAATTAGAATCTGAAGGGGATGTGAGGGGGAGGAGGGAGGGCGGGTACACCTTTCGGGAAAGTACCGGGCTGAAAACCGTATTGGAAGGCCAATACGTGATTTGAGTCCGCGCGGACGGCGTGGCGCGTCGTTCAGCTTTCATCTGCGGTTAACCCACGTTAAAGCGCTTCGCGTAGATATGTATGTATATACATATATATGTATATGTACATTCCTGATATCGATCGACTCATAGGCGGCGTTGGCCGGCTTTTGCCATGGCCTCGATCGAGTGATCTTGCGGAGGAAATGCCAGGCAAAAATGAAAGGAGAGAAAAATCTGTAGCCGAAATAGGACACGAATCAACCGAACCGGACGAAAGTGAGAATCAGGCGGCGAGAAACGGGGCAGGGGAGGGCAAGACTCCGAGTGGAAAAACCTTTATCTATAATTTTCTCTTCCTGCCTTTTTCTCTCTCTCTCTCTCCCTCTCTCTCTCTCTACATTTTCGAATCGACGAGCGCACACCCTCGGCAGTGAAGAATAATTGAGAAATTCCAAACGGGTGAATGGAGTAATACACGGTCGAGGAAATTTCGGAGAATTCCGATCGGTTCAAACGATCGAACGAAATATTTGTTTAAATCGGTATTCTCGGAGCTTTTGTCCGTTGTCACTTTTGTAACAGTTGAATCATCAACAGTAGTCATTATTGTGTCACACTATTGTTAAAAATTAGTGTTATTTACTAGTGTTACTTACTATTGATAGAACAATACGACCAGGTAAAAATAAATAAGTGGTGGAGATATTCGTGACGAACATTAATATATTATTCTTTATAGCATTTGATACAGATCTTCGTTTAAGTTTTATTTTTAAAATAAAAATATCTAGTTACAACTGCGACGATCAATTTTGAATTTCAAACTTAAAGCTATTAATTACGATAAAGTATAAAAATGAAATATTTTAAACGTACGATATCTCGAGCTCATAAAATGTGATTTTTCACAGTGTTTGAACAATTTCGCGAAATAATTTATAAAGCATACGGAACCGAACGAGTAATTATTAAATTATTTCGCGAGCAGTGTGTCGTTATTGCAGAAATATAATATTCCCAACTTTCGAACGTTTCATCTCGGAATACGAATAATTTCCGTGCGACATGTATGAGTGCTGGTTCGATTTCCTTTTGCGATACGAGAGCTTAAACGATGACAAAGCAGAGAAGAGAAACGAACGAATCTCCCGGCAATAAAAACGACGTGCAATGTCGAACAATGTTCGATTCAAAGGTGTTCCCTTTAAATCACGATGAACGTGCCCAGTTTTTGTCATAACCTCGATAAACGATCCCCTCGCGGCTATATCGAGCGAAAGTTCAACTTTGGGGAAGATCTCTAAGCAAAATATAAAATTACGAAAGCGAGAGAATGGATAGAAAAGAACGTCCATTATCAGTTGCTAAACTTTTCTTACGCGAAGACCACAAGAAAGGAACATTTTACACGTGAGAGTAATTTTTAAATCCAATTCCTTGTCTACGAATCTTCAGCAAAACTGTATTTTCGTCAAATTTAATTGTAAGAATCTCTCTCGACGCCATAAAATATTCTAAGAGAAAAATATCTGAAGACAGTTTACTTGATTCCCATTCGAGGAAACGAAACAACATTCAAGCGTCAAATGTTTGAGAGGGCTACGAGAATGCTCTTATAGGCGAAGCGATTGCAATTACAAGTGAATCTCGAGCGAATCCTTTACCTCGGAGAGCAATTCAACAAAGCAGCACATCCTAGGTACTGAGGGGTCCATTTAAGAAAGAGGAAATTACCGAGTCACGTACGAACTGGGTGACATGTTTGAAGAACGATGCCAGAGTCTCTCCAGAATAGCGAGAATCGCGAACCACAAATAGTAGATCAAGTACGAACGTGGACGTGTAAGAACGTTTAAGAAGAAAAGATCTACTGCGATAAAAATAATTTCAATTTAATCAGGATGATGGTTTTCTCTCTACCGTGATTGTAAATACATCATGCCACCAATTGTAAATATTATACTTCATAATCACGAGGAAATTGAAAGGCATATTGAAGAGATCTAAGAAATTAAGTACATATTACAATCTCAAAGATTGTTGTTTCAATTATATTTTTAAAAGTATTTATTGTTTCGTTAGTCCGATGCATTTCATAAATAATTCAACTTTGCTGCTTTGAATCTCTCTGTTACTACTAATTCGTTTAAAATTTCCTCAACGAAGTGTTTAAACCTCGAAGAATTAATCCTTCGACAACCCACATCAATTGTAACGTTTTATATAAAGCCGTCAGACGTTTTGATAGTTATGAAGGGGGGATGTGAGTACATGGGGAAAATTAAAAGGTAGAAAGTATCCAAGAGAGAGGCAAGCGGACGCAATAGCGATCAAGGCACGGAAGCAGGGCGAAAGGTTATCGCCGGGGACACAACTGTCGTCTCTGGTATCATCTGCTGCACAAAGCCGTAAAGTACGGTGCCCGGTTATTTCGGTCAATCCTCGAAGAGGAGGCCGTCCGGAAAATATTCACATCGATCTACACCCAGTGACCTCTCTTCAGCTTTCCTATCTTTCTCCGCGGCAACATACGCCCCGCGCGTACGTATGCATATTGTACATATACAACGCAACGCTTTTACACAACCGTACCGAAGATTCGTTCACCCTGGTCCAAAACTCTTTTCCCCTCCCAACCCATCTTCGTCGGCTCTCTCTCCCTTTTTCGCTAATATCCACCCCTTTCACCGGTCCATCCACCCCTTTTTCCTTTCTCCAGCTCTCTCTTTTACCCTTCTACTCTGTTCGTCACGCTTCCACCACAGTCACACAGACCACTATTCCCGCATCTCTTTCTCTCTTTGACGGTACACGCGAGAGCGGATATTCTGCACGAGCCAGCTCAAAGTGTTCTTTCGAACCGAACAGCCAAGTCAACCGCACGGCTCTTCGGTTCGAGCGAAAAAGGATACAAAATAAATTCGCGAGCCGAATTGACCATAAATACCATCGCGTTTGCACACGACGTAGCAATTTTCAACGTGATAAATAACGTCCTGGACGATTCATTTCGTTTCGAACCAATCAAAAAAATTAAGCTGGTGTGTGAATTGGTTCAGCAGTGACGCTGAAAGAACAACCAGGCAGCTATGAATGCAATTGCTCGCAACATTTTGGCTTCAAAGGAGTACAATTACTTTCTCGTTTTTCGACAATAATAAGCAAATTATGTTTGTAAAAAGAAAAGTCTCCCTTTGATAGATTTTAGATAATTGATAGAACTAAACGAAATGTTGATGTCTGTAGTGTAGTTGACCTACACTGTCGAGAAAAATGTCAGGGATGAAGTTAGTTGAAGTCGGTAGTTAGGTAGTTTGTATCTTTTCACTTTCAGCTAGCAAAACTGATTAAAAGATGACGGCATGATTTATCCTGCTTGTCGCGTCCTCGTAGTTGTAAACTGGGATGTAAAACACAAGTTTCGACGTACCTTGGGACCTGGGTACTCATCAAGTGTTATGGCTGAGCGTAACACAAAATGTCAGAGAGAAGCACGAACTTGCTTTCGTTGCACAAGTATGTACTGTATTATAGCAAAAGAAGTCGAAAATAATGAAAGACATCATGGAATAAAGGACAAGATATTTCGTGCTTTGACGCCAGCAATTTATTTAGAAAATATTCTTTCGTTGAGATCGTTATTGTTAGTTTGTCTTTTTGAACAAAACAAAAGTTATATTTTTCTTGGAATCATTTTGCTCTGCATCTTTTTGTATCCTTTTGCTTAAATGAATATTTACGATAAGGGATGCAAAGAAAAATCATTCTTTCGTATGAAACGACATATTAAGCTAATTGAAATTTAATATCCATTACATTTTTATGAAGAGACCATATAGTAATACACATAATTATAAACGATTTTATCATTTTATTTTCCAGTTCCAAAAACCGAAATCCTGGGTGCACCAGATCTGTATATCAATCGAGGTAGCACGATCAACCTGACGTGCGTGGTTCTTCTAAGTCCAGAACCACCAGCCTACATATTTTGGAATCATAACGACGCGGTAAGTATCGATAAATGATCTTGAAAGACCGTCTAACAACCTTTCTCGAGTAAGAGAGACCTAACAAAACCCGTGAACGCATAAATTTCTAAATACATAAGTGTAAATACGAGGAGCACCGTGAAACTGCAATTTATAACCGAGACAGTTTGTGTCAATACGTATCAACTTCGCACGAGAATAATTGATGGCGATAGTTTTTGAACGTTTCGCTGTTGCCTGATATCTCGAAACTTGTATGTGCACATTCTGCAAGCATCGAGTAAATTCTCCGTTCCTGTCTGAACGAAGTTCCTTTGAAATTTGTCATCTTTCGCTCGAGATTATTTTGCTTCCGTGTGATTTTTTCCCAGAGAAAATCGATATACGCCAACTTCAGAAATTGAGAGAAAATAAATCTCGTCATAAAGAATATTTAACTGAGTTCATTTCTAATTTAATAATAATAATGTTTTATATTTAATAATGTTTTATAAGTATGACATAATTTATATTTATTATAAATCTTATATAATTTATTACAAGTTATTATAAACCGCTTGTGAAAAAATTTGAAATTTCGAAATACAATAAAGTCTAAAGTATGTCGAGTAGACGTCTTTATATTTTGGATACTAATAAGTTTCATTTCGAATATTCTTTCTTATAATGTACAACAGATAATTTTTTTAACACCTCTGAAACTTAAGTTCTCAACATACTTTTATCAAGCAACGCCCTCTATCACGTTTTAAAGTTTGTACCCAGTACTTTTACTCAAATATTCTCACAAAATATTCTCACACAAATCCCACCTAAAGTATTCTTTACACTTCCCTCGCCACGTATAATTTCAAACGTAGGAAAAATGTTTGCAAATTTTTGTTTCCTGGCAAACAATTACCACAAATCACGCGGCATTGATCACAATTAAAGTTTTACTTATTGTTAGATATGACTTTTTAGTCCTTGCTGGAAATAAGTTGTTGTTCCTTCCAACTACTCCCGTATGTGGCTGAGTACGTAGTAACGTAAAGAAACGGTCTATAAAGCACCGTCGAGCGTTCGAGCGAACGAAACACCGATAAATTTTGATAATCGTGACGTTGGTAACTGTGAAATTGTCAGTAGGGACACGACTAATAACGGCACATGGGAAACACCATTAGGCCCATTAAGTCTGGCCAACAGCCTTGGGATTTCCAAGCGCGGCTACGTACAGGTCCAGCGAGCCTCAAGATGAATTCCATGGCACGTGACTAACGCCTGCAGTCGAGACTGGAACTGAATACAGGACTATGGGGACTGAAGTAATTAGCAGAACGATGGGAAAACTAGGAAAGCTAATTCTAGCTACCATCATTATTGATAGAAATTTGTATAAATATCAGGAGTTATGGTATCATCTCCAATTAAATATGAGAGGATTTTAAAAGATGATTAAACTTCTAATCTAATCTTTAGTAAACGATGGATGAAGATACGAATAGAATTTTGGTTCTAAATCTGGCTTAAGTAATTTAAAAAAAAACGGTGCTGACATTCTGATGCTTTCAAATGTCAGTATAAATTGATGATCAGGTGATTGTACAAGGATAAAATCGAAGAACATTAGTCAGGGCGACAAAATTACTCCTAACTTTTCTCGGCTATCTACGATCCCTCGACGCGAGGTCCATAAATCTCAAAAAGTCGCAGGAAAGCGGGAAAAAGCAAAACACCGGCCGTCAAAGTCACGATTTCGCCTGGATGCAATGCTTCTCGATGGAAGGGGGACGAGGACGGAGTTTCACGGGAAAACGATTCACGGAAAGTTTCGCAACACGTCGTGCATGGAGTGCAAACCGATAAGGAAGGGAACACGAATCGTCCCTAGAGGTGAACCAAGGCGAAATTGCAATCCCTCGATGATAAGGTCAGATGAATCGATCGATCCGTGGCACGAAACATTTTCCAACCGCAAGGAATCATCGGAGTTCGCCAGAGTTTCCCCTTACGCTTCAATAAACCTCATCCCTTTGATTTCGATTGAATTTCGAGACGTCGCCGCTATGCTCGATCCACGTGCAACCGAGGAACGTGTGTTTCCTACCGGTTTGCCGCGGATCTGTCCTCTCTGCGTCGAGCATCCGGTGTACGTGTGTATCCGGATCTACATTCATTCCACGTGTTTCTTTCTCTCTCTTCCTCTCTGAACGTACATGTACGTTTGTAAACAGAGAAAACCGAACTGGTTGCAATTAAATTGACTTAACAATTTGCTGGTTGCGACGAGAGCAGACATCTCGTGTATCTTTCGATCGTTGATCTATTTTCTCTGGCCAGCCATCTATCTTTTTTTCTTCTGTATTCTCCCGTTTTCCCTCGCATTTTCCACCATATGTTCATTAATAGTAACTCGAGTACCTGTTATTTATTCGGTTTAATTAAAAAGGATAATCAAAAAATGATTATCGATCAAACGGTCTCAAATGAGAAAGATTAGAACGATTTACAGTAATTACTGAAATAGAATTGTGTATTTGAGATGGAATGATGTGAGATTTCATTTTTTTAATGTAAAATTGTGTAATGTAAAATTGTACTTTAATATAATATACTTTAATAAAATTGTAATATAATTTAATGTAAAATTGTGTGTGTGTGTGTGATGTTAATTATTGGCTATTATGAATATACGTATTTCTATATTAATTACTATTTGTATTTCAAATAATTTTTGATGATAATATTTGTTCTCTCTAATTAATTCTTATATATAATCATCAAATTAAATCAGAGCATGTCTGTTGCCAATCTTCAGTGATAAATCACGTAATATTTTAACATATTCTTTCTTAGTGAATTTATTAAATTCGCAATATATACTATATATCCTCACTATATTTGTGATACAATAACGAAAGAAAGAAATCAAAGGAAAATACAATTACTGGTTATTTACTATGTTTGTATTTATAATGAAATTGTAACAATAATCGAGAGCACGTATTTCTTTGTGCACTTGTGCTTCATTGAGAGCTTTACTTATAAAGTCAATAATGAAATCGAAGAAAAACAGAAGAGGCGGAAATCAATTTCTCTTTGCTTTAAATTTCGCGTTTCGTAGATATTCCGTATGAATAGAACGATATTTACTGATTTGTCTGATTACATTTCATTAGGTGACTTTCTGGGTCAACTTTTTCCCCGCGAACCTCGACTAGTACGTCACCGAAAGAGGACGACCGAGGGATCTGAAAACGGAAGCTATCGGAAATCGTTATTTCTTTTGACCGATATATTTACAAATCTAAATATCGAGAGTTGGAAATTGACTATAATTGAAATAATTTTATCTCCTCGAAAGAACGAGAGAAAAGATCGATCAAGGAAACATTACACATTCTCTTTTTATTACACGATCGGTAATTGAATGCCAAATTTATGATCTGAAAATTCGTACTAATTCTTACTATCACAAACGTACTAAATTGATTTGATCGTTCCATTCGTTTACTTGAATGAGATCCTATTAAGGAACAGTTAAACGAGATACAATATCGCGTCTTATTTAATCGTGGACGATTGCCAAAAAGACAAGGCAAAGATGTTGCCAAATCGGTTTCCACAGTATTACGACAGAAATAAAAACACATTTTCTGGATTTGTAACATTTGTTCACAATAACAGGTACTGTAAATTGACGTTTGGTCGGTATAATTTAATCCTCTACAGTTTAATCCTAAAACATGTTATTTCTGAAAGCCTAACAATCGTTTGATAAGTCATTCGGAATTACTTTTTAAAAAATTCCAATTAAAATACAATACAACGAAAGATTAGTCAGAATGATAAGACGCGTGTATTGTCCTAAAATGATAAAAGCGTTTCAGAAACAAAATTACAAGCCAAACATTGTTCGAACGAATGCCAAACGATTACATCGATTGCAAGTATAAACGATCCACGAAGTGATACGAACTTCCCCGCTTGTTGTAATCGATTTTTGTTAATCGTTTAAGTTACATTATCTCATTGTGACTAACTTCGTGAAACTTTGGCTAATGGAATGAAAGTTGGAAAGGACTCCCTTCGATTCCGATTTGTAACTTTTATGCTGGATTCACCGTGTTCGAAACTTCTCGGATCTTATATAATATACGATTCTTATTACAGAAACTTCGTTTATCTAAGACTACCAATAAATTATTCATATAATATAACTTTACATTCTTCTTTTCACTATCTATGGATTTTCATTCCAATAATTAGAACTTTTATTCAGATAGGTAAATTCAGTCAAACATTATGAAATTCCAGTTCAATAAATGGAGTTCTATCATATTAATAATACATACTATCATTCACAAATATCGGGACACTTTGATAAATTGCATTAAGAGTGTATATGTATTTTGTCAAATTCCTAAATTAATACAACAAGCCATGTTATTACAAATTGTAAATTTGTTATTGTACACTACATTTCTAAGATTAAATTTCGCGCCATGACAGTCCATTACACGTAGCTATGACGACAGCAAAAAATAAAATAATTAGAAAGTCACTTTTCCTTAAACTTGTGATAAAATTGAAGTAAAGTAAGTGTTCCGATACCTATGAACGGCAACATATATTTATGAACATATTTATGAACATATTTATTTGCATATCACAACTGGAGATTTTAACGAAATCAAAAACTCCTTACCGTCTGTAGTTCCAAACGAAGTTCCGCGCATGCGCACAAAGGACGGCGACAGGCGCAGCAACTCGTCTCGTCGTTCTGATTTTTCTTCTTTGTCTATCACCAACACTTATTCACACTATTTAAGCACAGGAAGAAAAAGGGGCGAGAAAAAGAGGAAGGGGAAGAAAAAAAAGAAAGGGAGACTGTTTGTTTTATGACAGCATAGTTTCAAATCAACGTTATTTGCACACGCATCAACACAAGGGAACATGTCTTCGACGCGACGCGCACCACGCAGTCGACGAAAGCTAGCTTTATTTACAACTGTTTACCTATCGGATACAATTTCAGACTCGAATGTCTACAAAAAGCTTGATACAGTCCTCCACGAGAGCTCGTGTTACCTCCATGCGTGACTCGTTACGAAAAAACGCGCCATTTGCCGGTTTCGGCCGCGCCAAATAAAGGTGGACACATTTCATCGCTTTTGTGCTCGCACAATGTGACAAACTTCACTCACTTCGCTCCTTTCTCTCGAAAAATAAACGCGACGCACAAATGTTAAAACGCGATTACGACGCAGAAAATTACGGAGTTATTCGATACTTTGCTGATGTTTCAATTTAGAACGTTGTTGCGACTGTTGGAGTAACGATAGAAAAAGGTTATGGCGCGAAGATTTTGTCAATTGAGAGATTCTCAAGTTAAACTCACAAAAAGATCCGAGACACTTTTACAATATACTTATTATCACGAATGAGCCGTCGTTTGTGGTGATTGGTGAAGGACACGAACCTACGATTGTTATTTCGACCGGATTTTAACAAGAAACGTTCAATCAGCACAGATACTTTGTACAAACTAACACAACGTTTATGCGTCTTAAACATTGTTATATAAAGTCCCGCTAGATGGCAGTGGCGACTGGCACCTGTAACGTGCCGCTAATAAATTGAATTTTCAAACGATTTACTTGTAGCTATTTATTAAGAAACGATATTCGTTTTATTTAAAAATTTAATTGACATTTGAATTTACCCAGTTTGTTAGTTCATCAATTGATAAACGAACGGTTATGTCAAATATAATACAAAAATATGTTATATACGTATCTTATTTCATTAAAAAGAAGAAAAGGAACAGAGTAATGTGAGTACAAAATTTTCGAAGCATTATTTTTAGTATCTCTAAAATGTTCTCAAAGCAAAGTGAGAATTTTTTAAAGAATACAAGTGTAATAACAGTGCTAATAAAGATTTCTTAGATTGAAAATACTATCGATAATCAGACTCTTCAAAAACACTTTATTTCTTCCTCTCGACGTACATTTCCGAACGAATTGGCTAGAAGCTAGCGAGAAATCGCAAAATAAAAGGCAATCTGCGGGTGCAACGGCAGATCTTTACTCGACCTCAACAAATGAGGAAACAATTGGACCAAGGAACAAGAATATCTCTGACTTCGAATTGGAAAATATATTTTGCAGAAAATGAGACGGGTTTGTAGGAAATGGCGGTCATGACATGGTAACCGCTTGTTTTTTGCCATTTATACGTTTTCAGCGAGTGTATTGTACAACATTTCATGCTGAATTTAAGATCCGCCCGTTGACGATAAATAAGTCTTCTGCTTAAAGAAACTTGTTATAAATTTAGAATGTTTGTAGTTACGTTTTTATGGTGAAAAGTTTCTGAATATTAAAAAGTAAAGTAAATGTTAACAACTCCATGTAGGTTCTTTAACTATAATTCGAAAATAAAGTCAGGGGAATATAAGAGGAAATATTACAAGAATAGAGATTAAACATCTACCGCCTATGTGTACAATCGATTGATTGCATGTTAAAACTTCGTTCACTAGTCGGTCGTTGCCCAAAGGAATAATTTTAATTTTGCGAATATCCATCACAATAAATTGAACCCGGAGTTTCCAACGTCCTAAAGCGATTTCACGTAATAAAGAGAACCGTTCGAGTGATCCTGAAGGATTCAATCAAAGCTGAAAGGCTATCGATTTAAATGAAGTAGATAAATTAAGATCGGGTCGGGGCGGGGACGGGGAAAAAAAGCGAACTTGAGAAAGGCGAGAAGAGACGATATAAGTCAAGGGGAAAAGTGCCAGGATGAAGAAAGAAGGAAAGAATCTGGGGACAAGGGAGTCGTTATCGAGACGTAGGAGAAGACTGATAAGACAAAAGTAGTAACGTGCTGGGTGGAAACCATTCCAATGGACCATTGAACCCAAGATGTTCCATCGAGTCACCGAAGATTCCCATAGGACGCCAATTTCTCCTATGAACGCGTAATGAGGCTGACGAGACTCTCTTCTCGTTTCCTTCCATTTCCATTTCCTCCTTTCGAGGCCATGCAGAACTGTCGCTCGACACGCGCTTAAAACTTCTTCAAATTACGAGCTCCACGAATGCAGCGAAATTATCTAGTTCGTTGAACTGTGTCGTTCTGTTCACTGACATCGAACAAATATCTCGGAAATCTGGTAGCCCGCAATTCAGAAACAGTGGAATTTTGATTTTCCTCACTCGTCGGATCCGTTGTTACCCTGTGCTCGTCAACATCGTTTTTATTTGATCCTTTTCGAGTCTTTTCGAACACTCCTCGTTGTCCTATTTCTGATGACAGCGAATTCGTCGATACAACGAAGAGGAAAGATGACGGATTCTTTACATCGTTAAGAAAGCGGACGTTGTTCAAATGCCTACTTTGCCTCGTGTTCTTTTCCTTTTCGGAATTTTTCACACTTCTGCTTCATTCCATTATTTCTTCGATCAGAGGAATTTTTCAGATGCAAAAAATGAATACTAAAAGTTTGATAGATGTGCAAGCCTGCATTTCTTCTATTACTTTTCATTATCTTGTACTGTTCTAAATACGAGAGTCGGAGAAGGATCAAGGACTTTTAAAAAGGGTGGGTAGAAAGTAGGGTGATTGGGTGATTTAATACTAAACCAACCCTCCAGGAAGCTGAAGTAGAGGGAAAATGCGGTAGTACGAAGGTAGGTAAGTGGTTGTGGTGAGCAGTAAAAAAGGTGAAAGATCCTGATTTTAAGGTAGGTCGGCTGTAATTGGGGTGCGCAGTACCCCATTGTACAGAAAATTAGGAAGCGAATTTTATAGCAATGTTTTAACGGCCACGATCAAGACTTTTCTAATTAAGTGCTTACCATCCGTGTCGTTAATAGCTTATTTTGTCGCTAAGAGGATTATTAGGAAATTTTTAAGAGGTTTAAGGTTGTCGTTTTAAAGTGCTAAAGACTGCGTCAAAGACTTCGTTCCATTGCACGAATGAAAGCGATAACAATTTCCTTTCATTCGACGTGTATTTATATTTAAAAATATTCAATAACATTGTTTGCAATATACACGTACGAAAAATCGTTTACAAAAATTGTCAAAACACAATACGTTAAACGATACGATCGTGAATACGATAAGATAAAAATAATAATTTCACGCGACACGATGTCAATTCGAAATTTCAGATTTCGCTGCTACAAAAGTTCGACCGAGTGTATGCTGGGATCGCGTCGAGCACGAACGAAGGGATAAAACCGTGTGCGTCCGTTATTAGCTCGTCATACACGAAGCTCGGATTAATCATGCACTTTCTAGTGAAAGTTTCGCATATTATTCTGCGTTATATCATGGACTAGATAACAGAATACCAAGAAGAGAATGGCTTATCACGCTCGTGGCTTGCAACTTTCTCGTCCGATTAATCATATTTTGAACCACTTGTATTCTCAAACGTGAAATAGAAAATGGATCATCTACATTTCGTCTACAAATTCTAACTAATCTTATTGATTTTATCCATACCATGGAAATGGTTCTCTAACATAAAATTCTATCTTTGTACATATATTATATATATAATTATATATATCATTATTATGCATATATTATTATATAGATTAGAATTTGTTCGTAGAAATATTTCTCAAATGAAAATAATATAGGTATATTTTTATATACCAATGTAACATCAAGATATCTATAATTTTCTCCTTCGTTTGCACGACCATCAGACAAACACTCGTGCACGCATTCGAAACGCTTTTACCGTTTATTTACCGGAATCGAGCGTTGAGGACGATGGCGACGGCAGCCGCGAGAAAAAAAAAATATTCGAGGAAGCGAGTTTCAAGAAATTTCGCTGAAGGTGTCCTCCCTTAAGACGGTCTTAAGATGGCACGTAAGAGCAGCGCACCGAAGGCTCGGGCTGCAGATCATTTATTTAGAAATCCGTCTCGGCTCTGACGACACCGGCACCGCTTCTAGCTGTCTCACCAGCGAGCATCGACCCTCGCGACCCCTGTTAAAGAGACACTCGCGAGGAACGTCAAGTGGAACAGGCACAGGATAAACAGAACGTTTTCCAGGGCTCTGGCACTGTGTACCAGGTGCACGTTCGGACGTTGCTCTGTGTTGGCCTTTCTGAATCTATGTGCACAAACGCTCGAAGAAAAGAACGTAGAAATCTAAGCGAAATCGTGACGGCCACGGCAAATTTTCCGCACAGCGGAGTAAAAGTACGACGAGCCGGAGAAGCTTCGTAACAAGGAACTGCAATATTGTTGCTATTGTGAAAACTCGCTGACTACACATCCGAGGAAAACAACGAGACTAATCTCCCACGGTTGAAACGTGTACACGTGGGTGTGTAAGCACGGAGCAAACGTAATTATTTGATACTTGAAATCGTAGAAACGTAATAAATAACAGTTCATTAAAGGAATAGTTCTTTCAATCGCAGAAAATCTGTTATTCCCAAAGGTACTACACGCTTCGTAAATGGTCCCGTTGTATTTATTTCAAAGACCCTGAAGAAACAGAGAAAACGAAGAGCTCTATACAAATATAAATTCCAGACTGCTCTTAGCTTCTCAGATGTTTGAGGTACATTTGTACGATACTAATTCTACTTCTCGATTAACAAGTAAATCGTACAGTTGGAGGAAAGCGAAAACTTTTTCTCTATTTCCTCGAGTCATCATTCGCAGAACGACAACGAACATCTCGAACAGCTTTCAGTTCTCAAACAAATGAAACAAGATTGCCACGTTCGTTCTCTCTGATTCGTCCTTTTTAATGTCATGTTCCCGTTTCAGAATATCATTAGAATCCTTCAACGTTGCTCGACTGAAAACATCCCCATTTTGACCATTGTTGCAGATAATCACCTACGATCCGACCAGAGGCGGTGTGTCCGTGGTCACGGAAAAGGGTGACATCACCAGGAGTTTCCTGTTGGTGCAGGAAGCAAAGCCATCGGACTCTGGCCGGTATACTTGTAATCCCAGCAATGCTCAATCAAAATCGATCACCGTTCACGTACTCAATGGTGAGTGATTTCGACTTAATTGCGAGCCGTCTTTCTGCCCGACTCATTATCAAACCTAAATGACGATATTGGTCGTCGACGAACGGTTTTTCGGTAGCGGATCATTAGCGTCGATTGGATGGATCCTTAAAGAGAACGTAAATTAATAAACGCCGCCGGTTTCCGCGAAGGCGCGGAATTTCTTTTACCGGACAAATTAATAACGAGGGAGACCGAAGAGAGAACGACGGTCCCGGAATATTAATTTAAAATTGATCAACGTCAAACGAAGAAAAGGAAAGAGGGAGAGGCGGAGTTTCAGAACAGAGAACAGAAGATCTGGCTTCGACACACGCGTTTAATTAATGAATCCCCCCCCCCTCCCTACTCACCTTCGTTGCATCGGTTAACGGAATTTCCGTGTAAAGCACCAACACGTTTACGGCCGACGTTTGCACACTTCGACGTATTTGTACGCGAAGCACAATCGTAACGACTGAACGTATAGGCTAAATGTAGACGGGCGCGTATGTGGCCGTGTATACATATGCATGAGAAACGTATTCGAACGTAGGGACGTTAAACACAATGGCTTTGCCTTAGCGACAAAGCCAGTTTGCCATCGTAATTAACTCGACTAGATGAAATTAAAGTATACAGCCTGGAACTTCTTTGACCTGCGTGCAGACTTTGTGTCGCGAACAAGAGGCACGAGTCCCCGTCGAGCTCATGCACTGAGCGAACAACGTGTTATTACTTTCACAAAACGCCACGCCGGCTTCTTCAGAAAATTTAAGTGTTGTCCCCTGTTTCAGGAGAGTATCCCGCGGCAATGCAGCACGGCGGCCAAGCCAAGCAACCAAGACTCTACTCCCTCCTTCTCTGTCTGTGTTTGCTGCTTTACTAACCGTTTCATCACGGAGACGATGCTCCCTCTCCTCTTTCGCGCGAACGAACGGTGAACGAAAGACTGCCACCGCGAGAACCGGCCGATCGGGCATCGACCGGCGCACCCTCGAGGAAAGTACGCGTGTTCGTGCAATCTCGGAGATCGCACGGTGGTGCCAGTGATCCAGCGAGTACCTAACCACGACGCCGGTACGTCGTTAGCGTGGACGAACGAGACACAGTGTACGCGAAACGCGAATGTTGCCCCCCGGAAATGCAACGTGCGGACAGTGCGCGATTTCGAAAGGAACCGCAACGTCGGGAGCGACGATGCGGCAACGTTTCGACGGGACGCGACAAAGTGACTGATCGTAATCGCGAATGAACACGCAACGCGCCAACGTAATGGATTTCGACGCCAGGGAAATAACGCTGCCGTGACAGCGGCTCGAGAAACGATTAAGCACGAAACAGCTGCGGAACAGAGTAGGAAATTGAGACGGCGAGAGGCAAAGAATCAGCGGAACAGAGGACCGAGAGGAAGAACAAGTGGAACGGAACAAGCATATCGGGACAAAGGCGAGAACCGGGAGTACAAGGGATCGTCTTTCCTCCGCAATTATTCAACCACGTTGACAGGATGTGTGACGAAAGGTGGAAGAGAGACGGCGAACGAGCGAGAACGAGAAAATACGAAAGGAGAAGGTTGCGCGGGGTATCGATCGGCAATCAGATTCGTCGGAAAGGGTGAATCGTTGCCGTGCATCGATCGTATCGCGACACTGATGTACTCTGATATCGATATCTACCGGGCAACAAGTCGAAATGCTCGAGCATTCGATCTGAGCGTCAAGTTCGCGCAGCATCACTCGCACAGCTTCCGGTACTGCGGACCTCGTCACGTCGACATTTATACACGATACGCTTTCGATGGAGACAATGAACTCGCGATCTCTCGACGATGAGTAAGGTTTTAAAAAAAGAAGGAAAAAATTAGAAAAAACAAGAAAAAAGAAAAAAAGAAAAAGATCTCCCTCGATAAGAATTCTAGCCATGTAAGAGCCAATCTCACACGTGTTTTTTCTAACGGATCCATCTGCTCTGCTTACCATTCGTTTCACCAACACGCCAAACGCTCTGCTCGATCGTTTTTCTACGCGTCGTCTATTTACGCGGTCTCTTTCTCGCTCGGTCGCTTTCAACGCCGTTCGGTCACAAGAGCTTTCTAATTTACGAGACACAGGCACGATTGCGATTCACGTGTTACGTAGAACGGAAGTCAGTATACGATTAAGCGTAACGAATGAATTTCACAGGCTGACGCACGCTGGCGAAACTCGACTGCGACCGAGCAATTAATTCGCCGCTATCACGACTCGATCATAATAAGTTTATTTAGTTCGGCGACCGATACACACGCGTACACACAGGCACATACCAACCTCGTTGCACGAGCAAAGTTCCATCGTATGGCGAAACTGACGTTTCACGCAAATCGATTAATGCGAACACATCGTACACACCGCGAAATTGTACGTCTATTAAAACGCTAAACGGAACGTACGTATTGTCTGCTTATTGCGCGAAACCGAACGTGACTGCTCCCTGGTTAAAAACAAATTAACAACACCACGAACTGATGAATTATTCGATGATTAAGAAGAATTTATTTTAACAGATTGTCGATCAATCCTGTTACATTCTTCCTTTTGCCATTCTGACATTTAACTCTCCAGTACGCATATTGAGTCCGTGATACTCACGAATATGTTGCTACTAGCGAAGAGTTAAATAAGAGTTGTACTTTATCATTGCGTAATACATCTTTGAAACGTTATCTCATTCGCTAATTGCACGGTCAATGCAATTATCTTTATAGCTAATCCCGGCTGAAGGTGTTTTATTTCGTAAATTAAACTGTTCGATATCTATGTTTTAATTTATATCGCATTGATTTCAGCGGAGGGAAATTGAAGCATCGCGCAGGATATCGAGTATAATGCGGAATATTCATGCAATTTTAACGAGAGTATAAATTCTATTTTCCTCGCGTACGTGAAACATAGATCGATATCGCGTCAATATTTTTTCCCTCCCCTTCCCATAATAAAGCCGAGCGTCGGCTGGCAAACAATTTATTTCAAACTCAATTGCAACGCGCATCTCGGTAATGTTCGAAGTTGCGAATCTGCATTTTCATCGTTGCCGGTTTACGTTGCCTCGAGAAGAGGGTAGAACGCCTCTTCGATTTCTACGATGCTCGAAACGAGAGTACGAGACGAGAGAGAAAGAGAGAGAAAAAAGAAAAGAGAAGCAGCGAATCGGACCAGGAGGCGAGAGAAATAAAAAGAAACAGAATGGATTGAACACTTCGATGGAAGGTACAAGACGTGAACGTATTTGTCTAATCGATTGGCAGAACGCGAACGAATGGGATGCACGCGGTGGGATTAACTTTCGTAATTTGCTCTTTTCACCATCGCTGGCTATTCATCATCGCCGAGCAAAAGTTCAACTTGAAAATCGAATTCAGTATAATAGCATCCGTCATAATCCGCGTCATTCATCGGGTAACAAACGTTGCGCTCCTCCTCGTAGCGAATAAAAATTTATTTCAATCCATTTACCTGAAATTTGCGGGAAAGGGGAGGCTCGAGCCGAACAAACCGTTCAATTGTTTAATTATTCGCGAATTATTGCGAAACTTTTGTCAACGCGAGTAATTTTCGAAACGACGACCGTTGGCCGGGAGCCTTTCAAGCATTCGTGCAATCAACGTTTTTTAATCGTCAATTTCGAACTCCTCTTGTCTCTCGAATTTTATCAACAAATGAATTTCGCACCGAAACCGCTGCCCGGTTAACAAAATAATTCTCTTCTTTTCTGAAATCGCCCGACGATTCGATAATGTTCCCTGTTATAAACGCGAGCGCAGGTAAAACGAATGATTTTGCGCGATTTTTTTTTTTTTTTTTTTATTCGACCCGATTCGATTCGATCTTTACAGCGCCGACAGAGCACTCGCATCCAGCGGAAAAATTCAATCGTTTCGCTGCCAACAACGACATTCAAAGAGAACACAATGCGAAATAATCGCGGTATAACCATCGCCGTAATCGTACATCGTCGTCGGTATCAGCATCTCCAGAATGATTGCAATACTCTGTCCACATATCAATCGTGCGAACAATACCAATGTCGCGAACATTCGAGAAACAATATTGCGAATGTTTGAGAAATTGAATTTTTTCTCCTTTCTCTTTTTTTCCTTTCTTTCTTTTTTTTTTCTTTTTTTTNTTTTTTTTTTTTTTTTTTTTTTTTTTTTTTTTTTTTTTTTTTTTGCCACGTCGAATCGATGATTTTAATCCATCATCTCTTCGTTCTTTGAACGAAAAAACGCGCACGCAGATTGAAATCTGACTTTCGAAACAATCGTCAATTGTATCGCAAATATGTGTACAACAATCACGTATGTAATCCGAGCCGATAATAAATCTCGAACGCTTTTATACGCGATTTTATATCGACCTTTTAGTACGATTTTTCTTGCCGCAATAACAGAAGCGAAACAGATCAGCCGTCGATTCGAAAGAAATGCAAAACAAATTGGAAATATCGTTTCTTAAGTACGTCCGTAACAGTACGTTCGTTTGTAACGCAGTTCGATGCAAAATATCTCCTTAACCGAATACATTAAATTTAATGGCAGTTTAATATGAAAACGATCGTTCCATCCTGTCGTTGAATCGTTGCTAATCGGTTTTCTATCAAAGCTTGTTCCACGGAAGCTCAAATTATCAGTTCCACGACTGTAATTATCTTATTATATTATTACACCACCGTGACATAAGTCCTCGATAATTTCAATATATTCGATTTATGAACACGTACGAGGAATAACGAAGTCTGAACAAATTTTAAAATTGAAAATACATCGATCAATTCCGCTCAAGCAATATTCTCTTTCTACTTGATCGCATATCGAATCTTTAAAAAATCTTCTTACGCACAACCTTACAGATTTAAACATCCTACTGGACATTTTTAAGGAACCCGTTACATTTGCAAGTCCAACGGTGGACTCGTCGTGTTTTTTCCGATTTACTCTTCGCGTAGAATCGAATTACGAGAGTAAGTAGAAAAACGAAGGAAAAACAGCGAGAGAGAAACGAGTGAACGACAAATGAAGAGGAACTATGGTGAACGCTTTAATCTAGGGATCTCGGAAACGAAGACCGGGGTAACATCTGCCAGTGAGCAAACGCGATTAAAAAACTTTGCTCGGGCCATAATGCAGCGGGTTGATTGCACGTAAGAACATTTCCCTGCTGGCTGCGTGAATATAATCGCGTCTCTCCACAACGTCCGCGAATATCACGAATACCTCCTCGCGAGAAATAATGATTGCTGGTTCGAGCTCGACTTTTTGGCCTCTTCCGTTGCACGCCGTGTTGTCGAGTTGCGCGCGATTGCGGTAAATTTCCTTCTTTTGTTTTGTTTTGTTTTTTCTTCCCTAAAAATCTGACTGGTTTTTTGGTACAAAAGGGAGGAAGGAACGGAGAAACACGTCAGGGAAAAAGAGAACGTGGAACAAGACGAGAGAGAAAAAGTTAAAAAGTGAGAGAGAGAGAGAGAGAGAGAGAGAGAGGAAGAGGTATAAAAAAAAAGGATGAATATAGGAAACAAGGGCAAAGACGATGGCGGCGGCTGCAACAACGTCGGCATTCGCCGCTGCCTCGCCGCCATTTATCAAGCTAAACGCGAGGTGCACCGCATAATGTTCACGCCGAGGTTCTCCACCCTCGGCCCTTGAGTGGAGGCGTCTGCATTGCATACTGCGCCCGTGTATCGCCACAGAAATTCGCGTACACCTGCACACACGCAGCCATGCCATCGCAGAAACGCTCGGATTACGGACGATTAAACGCCCGACCGCCGATCGGAATCGCCCAGCCTGACCGTTGCTCTCTTCCTCCGTGATCGCTCATCCGTTGTAACAGTTAAAAGGTTGTTGTTAATGATTCCACGCGTTCAACGTGAACATATAGTTTGGAATTATTCTTTTCCTTTCCTTTCTCGTTTCTCTCTCCTCTTAGGGACGAGATTGAAAGTGGATGATTTTTTAAATCTTTCTCTTTCGAATTGAAGTTGAATTATGTCAGTGGCGCGATGTATTGTGGACAATAAAATAGTATCTTGATTTTGAGTTTGAGTTAGTTTCTGCAAGTGAAGACGAGTTATTTGTGTAGTAATGTACGATTCTTGGTAAATCGTTTGGTTCATTTGATATTTAACCTCTTGCGCTGGAATGAGAATTTTTTGTTCCAAAATTGTAATATTTTCTCAGTTTTAAGTATATTTAAGTAAAACAAATTATAGACAAAACAAATAATAAATTTATTACTTCGCAATAATTTCTATCCAGTGATATATCACACCGACGAGTTCAAAAAGAAAGCGACGAATTATCGTATACGGTTTGGTCGCTCGTTATGGTCCGCAATCAGTTGCCAGCGCAAGTGGTTAAAGAGGCACACGTATTGAAGGAATTACGTTTCCATATATCTTTCTTTTGAAACGAAAAAAAAAAAATATAAATGCATTGAAATCAACTTAATTGGCAAAAGAATAAAAAAAAATAAAAACTTGAAAATACAGACATTGATGCGCGTCGAATACACATGTACATGTATGATGACTCTCTACGTTAGTATCGTGTGCTCTACGCACACGAATTTATTCCGGAATTAATTAACAACTAGCCGTGGACTAAGATTTATGAAATTACGAAATATTAAATGCTCGTAAATCATTAATACCACTATACCATTTCACTCGGTGCAATCGTACCTCACTTTCGGATAAACTCGTTAACTCTTGGCGCTTGTTAACCGCGTTCAGGGATAATTTATGACTATGGAAATTTATGTCCCACGAAATTATATCTTTGTTGCGATGGCTAAAAGGATGACGCGATAAAGTACACCGCGGTGCAATACAAAAGCTCGCGGTGTTATAAAATATTACGTTACGATAAGGCGCTATTATTCTGCTTTCATCGCGTCAGACGTAATTTCACATCAGCCGGCATCGTAAATTAACGAAAATCCATTACTCCTCATTCGGCAATATCTTATTCCGAATAATATCTTATTCTTGTAAAAATTCTCGAAAATAACTGATCAACGTCACTACTGTTTTACCATCGATATCAAACGATTAGTACGTTGAAGCGAAAGTTCGGTAAATTTCCCATAGAATTTTCATTACGCCGGAAAATTTTTCGTTCGCTCGTAGTTCCTCCGATATCGTTCAATGGCAAAGTTTTAATTGCAGCCTGTAATCGAATCCTGTTCATTATTGCGTTCCATGCTAATTCAATAGCGGGGATAGCTCATTTTTTTCCCCCCTGTCAGTGATGCAAGTGGAGCGCATCAAAAGAAAAGAAGCGAAATAGCGATGGTGAAGTAAAACGATTGCAACGGAAATTTATCGATATTTCCGTCCGCGTTGCCCTTTTTACGAATATCGCGAATAGTTCCCATGAATACTAAGCGAAACAATATCTGCCGTGGACGTCCAGCCCCCTCGTCCTTCCTCCAGCCGCTCCCTTTCATTGTCCGGAAAATCCGCTTTAATTGAGAACTAGATCTATTTTACTCCAAGTTTACAATGAAAATATTTGCTCTTTGATGTTGAACTCCCTAACGAACGTCGTTATTTCACCTGCTCGGAAAATATAAACACATATGCATGTGTGTACACGTCGTCGTAAAGCAAGGACACACACACACACACACACACATACATATATATATATGTATGTATATATATGTATACATATATGTAATTCATGTGCACGGAAAGAAAGAGAAACGTTGCAAAAAAGGAGAATCAGAACAACCGGACGACCATGAAAAGACGTGTCTGTCCAAAGGGGAGAATATATGTGTGTGTGTGTGTGTGTGTGTGTGTGTGTCTCGAGCTTCTTCATTTAACGACGCAGCAACGGTGACGGTCAGTTCTCGGCAGTATTCGCCTCGATTCACCAGCGTCGCAATAAAAATTCATAGGATTTCAGCCCCGGTTGTGAATTATGAATGCGAAACGTTTTAATCATTGCCGCGCCACTGGCGGAGAAATGGCCAGGCCGCAATTGTATAAACCACCGTGTATCATACAAATGCGTCTAAAGTTTGTTGCGCCCGTGTACATTTGCAGGTTGTACAGGGCAGGAAGCCGGGCGAACCGGGCGTAGATTATATTGAAAGGGCGTTCGCGGCTCGGTATTGTTATTTCCGTGGTCGGTGACACTAAAAATAACGTTTGCTTCTGTCGGCGATAAATATACCGGAGGAAAAGCTCGAGGATGAAAGAAAAAGGCGGGTAATGCGAAAGGACAGTTGCCTGGACAAACATAGATAATACCGAAGCCCGGAGTTATCGATCGTTTCTCGTTAACGCGACACTAACCGGTTACCGTTTGTTTTCGTAAACCGCCGTGAGAGCTTTCACCATCGTTCTGCGTGCATGGATTGACGAACGGATGGACGGACATTTCGAGAAGGGAAAATGGAAAATCGAAAATACGGATCTGAATGGGAGAGAGAAATTTTTGACACACGTGATTCACGCCCGTGTGTGACCTATTTCGCGTGACCCCGAGATTCGATAGATTGAAATATTCTGTCTTCCTTTCGGATACTTTTTTTTTCTTTTTTGTTTTTTTCTGTTTTTATTTCTCCTTTTCTCGTCTTTCCTATCTTTTTCTTCCCTCGTCCTCTCTTTAAGAAATTTGAAACGAAGGGTAAGCGACCCAGATTAAAAGTGAGATGAAGACGAAAAAGACTCGAAAAATGTGTTTTACAACGTACAAAGAGGGCGTAGATAAAGATGGTGAAAAGAAATGGTAGGGAAATGAGGAAACCTGTCTGTCCGTCTGTCTTGCTTTAACGACCGTTCCCGCTCGTCACGCTCAACGCGTCGTTTATTCTTCGAGAAACGAAGATATCGCTAAGGAAATGTGTGTACATATTTTGCCTTTTGTTACACTGGCTGGAAAATAATCACAAATAGTGTTGGCAAACCAACGGAAACCACGATCGCGGGAACAGATTTAATGATCGTTTGTCTGCGCTGAGAGAGTCCGTTTCTACAGATTTGCAACAGAAAATTAAGGATGATTTGTGATTAATTAAAGTTCCTCAAACGCAAACTCCAATTACTAATCCGATAATTAACGAATAATTAAGTAGAGCGCCAGACGTTTTATAGTTTTATATTTCATTACCCTAAAATTAAGGAATACTTAAACAGCTTAAATATTTGATTATTTAACGCTCTGTATATTCTTAAGGATATTCTTGTTTTCTAACTTGTAACTTTAAATGTCGCGTTTAATTCGCTGCCTAAGGAAAGCGGTGTATTATACATTCCAAATGCTAAATAATAAATAACAACGTAACACGCATACATCACGGTTGCAAAATATTTTAAATTTTCCATTTTGGCAAGCGAAAGCTTGTAGTAATTACGAGGTTTAATCTCTTATCACGTGTATCTGACACAAAGAACGGTATATCAGATGACGCGACGCATGAGATCGATAATGCATTAACTATACCCGGAGGACGTGTGCAATTTCATTCCGCGTTAATTGACGATTAATTTCAAATTTGCAATTTCGAACGTATATAACTAGAACTTCTGTTCCGTTATGGTGGAACAGAATCGATGAACTATTTTTCCCCGGCGAAAAATTCTTGCAATTTTCAACCATGAATTTTGGGAAATATCACTTTGAAACGACTGCCAAACAACGTTTATTTCTGTCGTAACATAAGCTAAATGAAATATTTCTCGTATAGTGTAATTCTTTCGTTTTGTTTCCCTCACGATCGGAAATGCGAAAAATTCGATCCGCAAGAGACGAATAGGTTTGAGAAACTGGTTCTCTTTGTATCAGTGTGTATTCGCGTTTTCATTGAAAGGAACATTACGGTGAAAAGTAATTAAAACCGTAAACAAACCGAGAACTAGAAATCGACGTATTCGACGTGAAAATTTCACGTAATGAAAGCGAACAGCAATTTAATCTTCATACTCTGTATTCGCTGTACGTACACGTTTCGCCCGGAATGCGTAGCTATTTATAAACGAACAAGATTTCAATTTACAACTTCGATAATCGTAACAAAAAGAGCTGAGCGCGGAGTAGAAGCGTAATTTACATCAACATACACCGTGTAATACGCGATAAATGTTCTCATCGACGTACGGGAAATGTGAATTACGGATTTCAGGTGAAAAGGCACTCATGAGTTGTGATTTTATCTTGTGCCACAAAAAAAAAAATTTACAAAATGCCTTCATTTACTTTTCAACAGTTAAGAGATTAAATTATCACTTAATTTCTAAGTATCTTCAGACGCTTTTCTTACAGAGAACCTGTTTCAATAATCAATACTCGTATTTGATATCTCGCGTTGTCACGATTTTTTAATAAATCGAAATATATTAGATCAATCGTTACATTAAACAAAGTACCGCAATTATCAATAAATACCCACGATCGCGTCATATATAAATAAATTCGACTCGTTCTGTAAGATAATCCTCGTAAGATAATCCTCCCAGGAAGCTTCGAACGTCTGACCACAAACGTCCGTAACCACTTATCGCGTACATACATCTACTGCAACTACTTATCCTAACCCAAAGCCTCAATTTCGAAAACTCTTCCATCCACGACGCGCATAATATCACGCGGCCGTTATTTATAAACATGAATAAAAGGGGGGAGGGGAAAAAAAAGAGAAAGAAAGATAAAGAGAGAGCGCAGCAGTGGTAAGAGAATCAGTCACGGCTGAGGAGAAACAAATTACACCGGGCTCAGAAACACATTTATCATCCCCGCCGATCTAGACCGAGAGGCGTGGATGTATTTTTCGTGGTACACTAGTTCGGCTTGCAATTCCGATAGGTAAATCAGCGGGAAGCGGCGTGCCAAACGTGTCGTTGCACGGCTGGATTAGTATTCACGGCGACACGCGACCGACCATGGGAAATCTACATGCCGTTTTATAAGGTTGGCGTATCGTGCATCGAATGAGAAACAACCGGAAGATTCGTCAAACATCAGTGTACACCTGGTATCCAGAGTAATTAGCCTATTTTATCGCGAATTTACAATTGCGCTCGGCGGGACTAATTTCGAATGTGTCGCCCATTGGAAATCCCCCATCGTATTCGCATTCTCCACGCGATTTCAAACGTCCAATCAGACCACTGTGTCGCACGCTGTGACCGTGTCCTGTGCGTTGTCACGGGATCGTTGCCAACAACATTTTCTACGAGACGTCCGTTCGATGGCGTGCGTGTAATCGATCGAGCAACGGGGATAACGTGATTAATTGCGTAAAGTGTCTGTAACGTCTCTGAGAAATAACGAGGATGAAAACGCGTTATCCGATCGCGCCGTGATCAGGTGCGTACCGAACCCGAGAGAATTGATGGTCGGTTGTGCCGCGGAATGACACCGAACGTGATACGAACAGTATTACGGTGTTCGCGTGCGTGTGAAACGCAAAGGATCAACGGCGGGCCGTGTAACCCTCTTCCTAATTTCGCAAATCGTCGTAGAAATTGTCGATGTGTTCTCGACCCTTTCGCGCAAGAGAAAGAGAATTTTGATAAATTCACCTGAACCGTTGCACTTTCAAAGGAAATATCGTAGCCGTTATCTGTAAGAGAAATTTATTAAACATAAGAGAAATTTTGTATATGTTCGATTAATTAAAAAAAAAAGGAACGAGAGAGAGGTGAAGATAAAGTAAAGAGTTTTATCCGTGAAAGGGTTGAAAAGACAACGGGATTGCCTTTTCATCACATCAGCCGATTCGTATCCGACGAGTTTTCAAACTCTCAGTCTGATTGATCGACGAATTTCTAAACTAGTCTGATTGATCGACGATGATCAACGATCAGTGTACCTTCCTCGGATGTAAATATGTATGAAAATACCGTTTAGTTGTTTAGTTGGCTTGGACAATATCTAACGACGACGACATGCTGCATGGCTGTTACACTACGATTCGTTTTTGTATGATACGCTGTATATGTATATTTTGACCAACCGACGACAGTTGTTATTGTAATTGTTGAACGAAAGAGAAGAAAAGAAAAACAAAGGTGAGAAAAGAAGAAGAAGAAGAAGAAGAAGAAGAAGAAAATGGAAAAGAAATTATACGAGGTATATATATAATCTCGCGTGAATGCGGAGAAACGAAAGCGACCGGCACAGCGCCTATCAACGTCGAATGGGTGATGAATGGCGCGTCGTCTCACATTATAATCACGATACCATGTAACATAAGAGCTCTGGTAGTTTGATAAATCGAGTGTAAAAGAATTACGTCTACACACATAATATATCGATATGCGTAAAAAATATACACCCGTAAACTAATTGTAACGGAACATTACTGTCGTTGTAAACGTTATCGCCTAGTCAGTGTAAAAAAAGATACAAAGGGCTGGAGAAAAGTAAGAAAAAAAAAGAAAAAAAAGAAAGAAGAAAGAGAAAGGACAAGAGAAAAATATACGAAGGACAAAGCGAGTGAATGAGTGCGTGGCGCTTAATTGGAACCGTACCCGAGAGAACTGTGAATATATATATTTACCTGGTGTATACCGATTTCGTTTCTTCTCGTATGCACGCGCGTGTGTGTATGTGTGCGTGTGTGTGAGCGCGTATACGTCACCGTGAAAGCATTTCCCCCAGGGGGAGGGGGGAGGGGGGAGGGGGGAAGGAAAGAAAAGTGAAACAGAAGAAAATAAGGAAAGAAGCAGAGAGGGAAAAAGAAAAGGAAAGAGACGCGTGTCTCTGTGATCGTGGCTTTCGTAAATCCTTCGCGAAAGCTGTATCAAACGACAGGTGGAGGCGGCCAAACAGTTTCTAGATGTGCGGTAAAGTCAAAAAATATTTGAATGTCGCGCTCGTAACGGGGGTACATCGTATGAATAAAAACATAACACTCTCGCGGTGATTCATTCGTTACGTAGCTGGGGCTACGAAAGGAAAATGTTGTACCACTTTCATACCAACTACTTTGCCTTGCTTTCGTTCCTCGACCACGTTTCTTTACCTGCGTACAATATTTCCTCGCGTATCGGTGCTGCTGAATTCGCATAAGTACGGGCACGAGAAACGAACTCTTTCGGCAATCGCTTACGACAACATCTTATACTCGAAAATCCAAACTACTCGTTACAATTTGCAATAAAACGAATTTCGGTTCAAGATTCTATCTCTTTCCCACGCGTGTTTGACGAAAATAGAAAGCGTGGAAATCGTGTTTCAAATGAGAGTGACAAGTGTCGTAACACCGAATGTAAATCTTAACTGTCGACGTCGTCAACGATTTTCACTCGATTTAAATGTAAATGATTACTGAAAAGAGAATTTCCGGATTCCTCCAATCTTTCTCTGAGTCAATTTGAAAGGAAACGAAGATTCACATTCCCGGTTGTTAGTTCTACGACGACGGAAAATTAAATTCTCCGTTCCCCATTAAATTTCATACCGGCATTACGATTTATGGCACAGCGATAGCTGTCGAGCTGCAGGCGACGAACAAACGACCGCCATCGTGCGAGAGAAAGAAGGCGAAACGACGACGTACGTATGTTCCGAGCGTGTGCGCTTCGAGCGGAGAACTAGCGCGTGTAAATAGTCGTTAGAGCTGACGTTTTGCGCGTCGAAACGAGCGGAAAGAAAGGGAGAGAGAGGAGGGAAGAAAAGATAGAAGTGGCGTATTGAATCCTTAGCCGGTGATCCAGGGAAAAACTTTCGCGAGTTTCGAGGGAATAATGGGTCATCGCGCGATGAAAAGGGATTTAAGTCGTGAAATTTCCAAGCCCAGAATCTCCCCTATCCGCGGCGCGAATAGACTTCTAATTGTGAATACGTAAGTAAGCGGGGGAGAGAGAGAGAGAGAGAGAGAGAGAGAGAGAGAGAGAGAGAGAGAGTGGGGCAGGTAAGAGAGAAGTTTATTCGAGAAATTAAGAAGCTTGATTGGAAAGATTATGAAAGGTAAGAAGGCGAGAGACGGGCTTAATTCGTTCAATGATGCCGTTCGTTTCGTCGCTGGGAAGGGAGGAGGAAGCTGAGAAGGAGAATGAAAGTGGATGAAGGGCGAATGAAACGCGGAGAAAATATGAATAAAAAGGCGAGTGAGCGGAGGGAAAAGCAAAGAAGGAGAAAGATATTGCGCTGGTGCTCATTGACGCGGCTTCTCGAACGCGACCCCGAGCGGGATTCTAAAAATCGAAAAAATTCTCCTCGTGTTCAATTCCTGTTCCCTTGAAGTTGACGAGGTTCCTCCGAGCGGAGGAAACGAAAATTTTTCGTCAAAATTCGCTCGATTGTCCTGTCGTTGCCGCTCGGTGCTGCAAATGCGTGTAAGTGAGACTAATAAGCCTCATCGATCCGTTCGAGTGTGACTGACTACGGAACGACTCCGTATTATTCAGTACCCGATTGATCAGCTGCGATATCGATAACAATCTGGCCGTATTTCACTCGTATTTCATTCGTAATTATTCATCCCGCGTCGACGTTGAAACGTTTCCAACCGTACATCAGTAAAACATTGTTCATCCTGAAATATCGGTCCGTTCGCGTTCTCTGGTCGCCCGTTGCTTTACATTTGCCCCACTTTTGTGCCGTTTATTACACCGAATTCGCTTCGCGTTATGTCCCGTGCATATCATTACACCGAATCCGCGTACGCTCTGTACTCACGTTTGTACACGCGTCTGCACCCTCTGGGCTCGTGCCCGTGTTTGTCCCCATTGAACCTTCGAATGATTTCGATTAGCAAAGCCGGGATTTACGGAGCGACACACTCGTTGCCCGTAGGACAACGAAACACGTGCTACCTCTGGAACGTGTATTCCAGTTTCCTGTCAGTGCTGTGACGACACTGACAGCTCGGCCCTGTCTCGTATACGTATCCTTGAATAGCCAATAAATCGAATGAAGAGCATTGTATGAATTTCGTCCGACTGCCAGTTCATTCCACGTGAGCCGCATTCGAGCGGGAGAATCGAACAGTGTAAAGAGAGAAGAAGGGAACCGATCGAGCGTGCGTGTGCGTGTGCGTGTCCGTATGCGTGTGCGTGTGCGTGCGAACGTGTAAATACTGTCGAATTACTTCAATTAATCGAGTACTCGATCGACACGAGCTCGTTCACAAGTTAAACGTAACGAAGGGAGACGAACGAACGTAAAAGAGGAAGCGTGGCGCGTATCGATGACAGAGTTTACGAAGACGGAGACTCGATTCACTTGTACATCTGTACTTTAGATTCTTAAGTTTAACACCAATCGACTGCCAAGCTAGGGCACGGCGATCAACACGGGACAAAGTGAAGAGAAAAGACAAACAAAAAAAGAAAAAAAAAAAAAAAGGAAAAAAAAAAACGAACAACTTTCACATCTGTTTTACATCTAACGAAAAAAAAAAAAAAGCTCCTTTTTGCGTTCTCAGAACACGCCGTACCACTCATAGATAGGCTAAAAATATACTTACTAAGTGTTTCGTCTAGCCTACGATGTATATTGTATCTATAATCAGAAATAAATTATCGACCGTAAAAAGTTAAACTGGCGTTCTCCGATGCATCTTTCCCGAGGATTAATATTTACTCGCGACAGCGCGTGCCATGCGATATTGAAATTTTCAGCGATCCAAGCGTGCTAGGAGAGGAAGTGTCATTATTCACGAAGCAACGTGAAATAAAGGTAAGACGAGATACCGTACCACGGTGAAGACTTGACACCGTTGACTTTAACGAAAATAGTGGTAAGTATGTTATACGTGGGATACAATGGTAGAAAGGAAGAAATCTTCCAGCTGGTCTGTAGGAAATATTTCAGAGAAATAAATTATTTCACATTCGTGAAAAGTACTCTGCTCAACAACGTTTTGACTTTCTTCTGTCTCCAATTTATTTTTACGTAGCGAAACAACTTGAAATAATTTAATGCACTTTGAAAATAATATTCTTCTATAATTGAATTTAATATCAAACACGTTTGAACACCCGTCGAAATGAAAAATTTTCCCATCGACTGAAACTTACACGCGAAAGTATACATGAAACTGTTTTAAAAAAAAATTGTCGCGTAGAAGATGTTGACAATTGAAAGTTAACGTGCCCTTAACGTTGATGTATGCTGCGCGCGTATCTTGAACATTTGTTATGTTCCTAGTCCCAATGTGTCACTAGAAACGTCTTAAATCGAGTCACGAGGCAATTAATTTTTCGTACGCACGATACACATAAATTACAGAAGAATCGTACCACCGAAGGCCTTGGTCCAATTAAAGTTGACAGAGTTACAAAGGTTGATAGGTGGACAAACGGTCAGAGCCCTTCTGGATCGAGCCGACTGAAGGATAAACGTTAAACACGCGACATACGAATTTGCATGGACGATGCATTATCTACACGTGTAATGTGACATTCCCACCCCTCGATTACCAAAGCCAAGCGTGCTTGCAATTAGACCACCTGCAGTTTAACCGCAACTGATCTTCGCGATCTATCTCTTCCTCCTTATCGAGTCTTTTAATTTCTCTTCGATATTCATTCTTAAGATAATCATTATCCAAGCAATTTTTCAAAATATCTAAAACTTTTAACGAGTCGATCGTGCGCAGCGGTGAAAAACTTTTTTCAACGTTTAATTACTACTGAATTTATCAGGAAGTTATTAAATTTACTGTCCATGTTTGAAAATATCTCAATTAACAATTTTTCACCGATTATTCACTCTTTGTTTCCACTTCAAAAACTACCATGCTCACGATAAAACTGTGCAAGACATCGCGAGTCCAATAAATATCTCAAATTACATTTCTCCGTACGTTCTACCGTTTAAAAAAAATTCTATGATATCGCGAGTGTTCCCACAAGCTACTAAAGTTCTAAGGGGGCAAGAAAAAACATTTGTCCAGTTTGCTACGTTCATGGAACAAAGGAGTACAAAGAAGAGTAGAAAAGTCTCGGAAGAACAATGAGAGAGAGAGAGCGGCCAGTCGTCTTTGAGCCTCGAGCGAAAGAACGGCAACCTCCTACAAGACGGAAACCTCCCTAGAAGAAGAATTTCTGTGGAAAATTCGTTATCGCCCTGTCCATCTTGTCCTCGAATTTCCTACGGTTAGAAATAAGACTAAAAATAACATCCTAACTATGGTCAACCGTGCCAGAGCATTGTTTTCGGTGCTTTATCAGACTGGTAACAAGCAGCACAAACAACATATCGAAATTTCCACTCGTTGAAAGAACAATCGGACGAGAGAAACAGGAAAACTAGGATGACGCGGCGAGAGACGATGCGACTCGGAAAAGTATTTGGAACGTCCAACGTTGGAAGAAAGTTTCTACGATTTCACGCATTTCGTGAGAAACTTCAAATTTCACTAACACTGTAGCGCAACTCATAATTGTGATGGCGCTGACGCCGGCGATTAGAAATCTAGGAATTCGTACAATATGAACGACCATTTTTAGACACGTGAAAGCTGTTAGAGATAATTGAGATTTATTTAAATGAATAACAAATAAATTCGTCTTTCGTGTCGCAAAGTTGATAAAAACATTTCAAAACGTTCCCCGCAAGACAGGCCGCAATATATTCGCAAAAGCTTGCTACAAGTGTTCCAATGCATTCCTGAACGACTGTGTGTATAAATATCCCGGGGATAGCGACGGGGACCAACGCCCCGAACGGACCATTACCGTCGAAGATCTCCACCGACGTGCAGACAAATCCCGGCAAATCTTTCTTCGCTGTACGAGCGAAAGAAAGGAGATCTCCTTCTTCCGCGCGTACGAAGATGAGGCTGCACGCGCGCGTTCAAAGTCGCCACGGAGGATGTATCGACACGGAGGATATAACGAGGCCCGCGAGAATGCAGGAATTTTTCATAAGAATTTGTCAAGGGTGCAGCCGAGAGCAAGCAGCGCGCGTCTCTCGGTTGAAAACCGCGAGGCCACGGTTCGCTGGTGGCATCGTTTGAAAAGGCGTGACGAGAAAATGGAGAAAAAACGAAAAAAAGAGGGGGGAAAAAAAAGAAAAAGGTTTCGAGATGCGGCCGCTACGAACCTGCACACGGCTGTTATTCAGGTATCGGTAGGCGGACGGATAAGGGGTGAGAGCCTGGTGCAGCGCGCGCTTTCTGTGGTATTGATTACAGCCTCCTATCCAGGTGCACAAGCAGGGTCAAATCTGCCCCTCTCGCCGTCTCCACATCTACTCCTTCCCACCCTGACCTAACCAGCCCCTCCTCCCTCGCTCCGCTTCTACCCTCTATCTCATTTCTACGCTCCTTTTTTTTTTCTCACTTGCACCCTTTGCTCCGTTTCTCCATCGTCGCCTTTTCGTCGCACTCCGCGCTGGCACATTTCTTTCTCTGTGGCACGCCGGCTTCACCTGTGAGCAAAGCTGCTGAATACCGGAGGACAATCGTATCAACCCTTCGGTCACACAGGAATCCGTATTTGTCCGTCGAACTTTAAGGTGTCTGATTTTATCTTGTATTTTATCTTGTACGCGATGAGAGAATGAAGTTCTGTTTGAAAATTAAGTGACTGAACGCTGATGAGACGTTCTAACTACACACGTGTGAACTGTAGTGATTGAAAGGATAATCACGAGGGACGCAGCATGCCACAAAATGAGACTTTTAGCTTGGTATTTTTGGCGTTTAATTGCTATCCCTTAATTTATAAATGGCAAGAATGAAAAGAAATCGTAGTTTTAATCGCGAAATTTCTATTGTGACGCTAATTTTACTATCATTACGATGCAACTCCTTCTTACCAGACGATTCAATCGTTGGTTCTTGTTCGAAAAGAATTTTGTCTGAGTTGTTCTACTTCTTCGATGAGTATCTTTGAAGGAAAGAAGCGACGTGCTTTAATAAGCGGACCATTGGATCCACTTTAAGAGCACGATACGTCTCTGCGAATGCTCGAAAAAACGAGTCGAGAAAGTGAAAAACGAACGAAACTATCGTTCCACATCGTCAAAATTAATGTGGCTCGATTTCTCGAATATCTCGGATGTCTCGAATATATTTTGATTTTTTTCTTTCTTTCTTTTTTTTTTTTTTTTCTAAATGCATCCTTGTAGCTGGAGAAACTGCTTGCTCGAACGAAGATATATGTGCATCTAGTCCATTGGCTGATTCGTTTTCGAGGCTGTTAGTCAGACGAACAGACAAGGTCGAGTCAATCGATTCGTCCTCGTTCCATTTGCGAATTCACTTGAATCCCCATGGAATCGATCAGCACCTGCAACTTGACACGTCGAACTACCTCGGTATAATTGAAACAACCGGAATTGCCACGAAATCGTACCTTCTCCTCCCTTTATTAAATTAACGTTGACGAACGGTTATTATACGCTAGTCAGGCCATATGTTAAGAAACGTCTCCAGTGAATTTTACGAAGCGAAGGCACCCAATCATTTTGTAACGTGTAAAAAATTTTCCCCATTATTTAGAATTGTGCTCGTAAATAAATTCAATGTTTCACCACAATCGTGAATGACGTGTTATTTATTATTATTAATCGTAACTCAGTCTTTTGAAAATACAGCAAAAACTATTTGAGAAAGAGAAACAAAATAGAGAGAAAAATTTTAATAGTATAATCATTCATACTATTGTTGTTTATTTTTAACAACTTATTGTTGTGTGCTTGTAACAATCGCGTTGCGTGCGTGCATCGAGTATTCATTAGCGGCGAGTGAAAGGCTTATCTCGCAGCGAACAATTCGCTTAATGCAACTACGTGTACGTAAACGCAATAACGAGACGTAATATTACAAACCGTACAAACAGAGAGATAATCGATAATAACATTGTACTGCCAAGCACGCCCGATATCGATGGCCGGGTTACAATTTCCGCATAGTTGCAAATTCTGCAATTTAACATGGCTCGCGCCTTTGTACCGTGAAATTCGTGCCGTTCTTTCACACGTCGTCGACGTTGCCACAGTTCTTTAACCTCTCGCGCTGGAATGAGAATTTTTTGTTCCAAAATTGTAATATTTTCTCAGTTTCTAAGTATGTCTAAGTAAAATAAAACAGACAAGACAAATAATAAATTTATTACTTCTCAATAATTTCTATCCAGTGACCACATATCACACCGACGAGTTCAAAGCAAAAGCGACGAATTGTCGTATACGGTTCGGTCACTCGTTATGGTCCGCAGTCAGTTGCCAACGCAAGTGGTTAACTTCTCTTTAGTTCTCTTTTAATCGTTAAACGACATCAATTATTGCCTCAAGTGATGCAAATCAATTTATGCTGCGACAGACGCGATTTAGAACACGACCGACGGATAGTTTACGGCCCAGTAGGCGATTCGGCGCGGCTAAGGGAACCTTTCAAAAGCGTAAAAAAAAAAAAAAAAGAAAAAAGATAAACGAGCCGAACGAGCCGCAAAACAATCGATACGATCAGAGGGAAACGGTTACAGGTCTCCTGGGTTCTGTTATTCGTACTAGGGAAATCCCAGTTGGATACGAGACACGGTTAAGACGCGTCGATGGCACGAAACGCGGGCCATTTTTGAGCGCAGAACGTAGAATATTTCGGCAGACAGGTTTGGAATTTTTATTACGCGATTTTATTCTACAATGGTAAAACGTGTATTGTGATTAATGTCAGGAACGGGAACAAACGAACGTGGCAGGTGTTGAATAACGTACGCGGCGATTCGCGAAAGTATTTAAACACTTGTCTTCTGTGAATATATTGTGCGCTTTGTGCAAAACGCTTTGAAATTTCATTAGCATCGTAACGAGGCGCGATTACGTTATTGATTGCATCCGTGCGGTTTGAAAAACAAATCTGAAAACGTGCGTGAAATGCGCGAGATGTTTGTTTACATCGGAAATGATCGAGATATTTAAACTGTTTTGTATAAATAAACTTTTGTAACGAAATTTGAGCTATCTATATCAATTGTATTAATAAATTAAAGATCTACTCGTAGCATTAAGGTATTACATCACATATTGCAGTCAGTGTTTCATACCTGTTATAGATACATGTGCATTCTCGGATTGGCTTTAAATTTGTTAGTTCAATCATCATAATTTTATTAACCTCGTTACGATATGAGATTAAAAAGAAAAAGAAGATATTGTGAGATAAAAATTTTCATATAGATATAAGCGAGATATGTACACTCCGCTCCGAGATATGCAGCAACAAACACACGGATTCGTACAAAGTTATGCGTACCAATATCCCCTGGACAATGGTTGGTATAACGTCCAAGCTCAATTAGAAGATAGAATCACCGATGCCCCAGAATTCTAGAGGCGTCAGAATTTCCTAGACACCAAAGACACCAAGACCCTAAAGACATTCATATCTACTCTGCAATTCCAGAAATAACACCAGTCCACGAGACACAGAAACACTCAGTCTGATAACTATACAGATATCAAGGTTATTAACACTAGAACGACCAGCGATTTCAGTGGAAAATTTGTAGGAAAGAATTAAAGAAATCGAGTCGAGTGAATGCCAAGAGAACTCAAGAAAATTAAAATGAAACGACATTTAAAAAACACACACACACACTATGCGAGAGAAAGAACGAGTCTTTATCTGTACCTTATTTACAAAGAGAAAAAATAATTCGGCTTGGAAAAATATTTCTGCAGAAAATTATGAATCAGTTATTTAGTGGATCTGGAGAACAGAAGGGATTATAGTATCACTAGCATCAAATTATCCTTAGGACCGTGTAGATCCTGATAGCCAAACGTCCACGTGAGGATTTAATACTTAGATAATCCCAAACACAAAAGGTTGCCATCCAATTCAATTGTTGCGATGGTTGTAACATTCGTTGAAAATTAAATACACACTTACATAATTTTATCGCTTACTATTTTGTAGCTTATTAAATCATTATTCAGTTATTCTTATTCCATTTGAATAAAATTCATTTTCATTGAAATACAGTTCATTAAAAATTTTAATTGTCGCTGGTTCTGTGATACTTAGAAAAAATCCAACGAATCGAAAGTATTCAATATCGCATCGTCGTGTCACAGCTCCGAAAGATTATAGACGGAATTAAAATGATCGATAAGCCATTAATTACACGAAATTTGTCGTCGAAACAATGCACCTGCAATCACTCGAAATTCTTTCATCCTTTAATGCATGACTGATGTTTCGTGTTCCTGTCCTTCTCCTACATCCCTTTCATTTCAATTCGAGCGACCTATTTTCAAAAAAAAAAAAAAAAAAAAAAAAGAAAAGGAAACACGAGGAGAAAAATGAACTTCCACTTTCGAGACACGAGATCGACACGTAATTTTCAAAGGTATATTTGATCGCCGCGAAAACGTCCACTCGCTGAAAATATTATCACGACGCTTCTCTCGACGTTTCCATGCCGATGCTGAAAATCGTGCATAGATACGCTTAACAACCTATCGACTAGGGATGCATATAAATTCAATGGACCGCGCGTATCTTCCTTCAGAGACCACTCAACGCGAAACGTACGATTTATGATGCTAGTATTTGAACAGGAAGAAATATCGGTGTAGTTGTCGTTAATTCTGTCAGTGGAACGCGATATTAGCGTTAGCCACGCCATTCCGCTGCAATTTAAATTTCTTTTTCTTTTTTTTTTTTTTTTTTTTTTGCCGAGTGAGAGATTTGATATTTATAATTCCGATGCAAGTGTTTTTTGTTTTGTTTTTTTTTTTACGTTTGAAAAGAAATCAATAGCAAACGAGCGACTGCACGTTACGTTCATGCCTGCGTGTGAACCACCCTCGCGATTCCCATTGTACACTTGTTCATTTTCGATTGAACGACGGGAGAAATGAAGGGAAAAACAAAAAACAGAAAAGAAGAAACGAAAGTACAAATAACACCAAGAGACAAACCGAACGTTTCACTTTAATAAAGTGTAAGTTAACAGTTCGGTAGGAATTCTTCGAGTTAAACGCGACTGTACAAGTTTATCAGTATCGCGCATCGTGCACGGATCTTTCATAAATATTTTCAGTTCAAATGTTGAAAAATGTTAGAGCAACTGATCTTCCAGGAAGCGTACCTGGTGGCGGAAGAGCAATGCGTATTATTCTTCTCAGAACTCGATGCATCCGCTGTTACCGACGTACATATTAAAACCGTCTTACTCAGATTCTAGACAATTATCGTGTCTTCGAGCTTGCGACTTTCGGCAAGAGTGAGTACAAAGAGAAACGAAAGAGCAAGCAGCGTGTTCGAAATAAAAATGATTTCGCTTAAAGTAACAATCTCTTTGAAACAAGTTCAACAGCAGCGAAATGCTTTCAGATTGAAGATGAAGAAAAATCAAAAACCGTCTCTTTCTATAAAAATGTAGTATATTGAGACGCGAAAAAAATCAAGCGAGACAGTATATGCAAGAACACAAGGGCCGGGACTGTTTTATCAAAAAGAAGGGAAGAAGAACAGATATGAAACAACTGTGAGAGATGAAACGAAACTTTGAGACGCGTACCTTTTCAACGAAGTTTCAGACGGTAGAGGCACAAGAGAGTTTAATTACGCACGGTGTTACGTGTAAACGAATCCTTTGCTTTCTCTTCCAACAAATTGTAGAAGAGCAATCGCAAAGGAAGAAGGGGTGTAGAGAAGGAACAATGGCCATGGTTACTTAGCAAAGCAGAATATTCATTAAGGTTGTGCTTAAGGGACTGATGAGGATTCAACGCTGCGTTTTATATCTGAACAATAATATTTATTTTATATTTACTAACTCGCCGAGTTGTTTCTCTTTGCATGAATATTCAATTTAGCAAATCAAATACGAATTCACGATCCACCGTGAAAATCTGCCGAGCAATTATTTTATTTTTCACTTTATTGAACGCGAACGTAGGTAGCAGTATCGGTAAATGTAAATGAAGTAATTTACATATTGTTTACCCAAGGTACAAAAATATTTTGCAGCAATCAAACGGGCCGCGTGAACGCTTGTAAAAATTCACGGAACAAAGAGACAAAATAGATCCATGATTTAAAGGAGCAACCAATTATCAAGATCACTATTCCTTCGAACATCGTGAAATATAGATCAAAAACGAATCGTCAATGGAAAATCTGTCAAGTCCGTAAAATTTTTGCAATTGCAAAATTTAAAAAATTCGGTGGATTAATTGAGAACGAAATTTCCAAATGAAACGCATGAATTGGCTCCCCCTTGGAGAGTATTGATTAAAACATCTTCCCTGGAACTCCAAGTGAAAATATTCTATAAACAAACGCCATTAAAATTCGATTAAAAAGTGAACCAACATTCTCTTCTCTTACTATACAAACTATAAACCATTAAAGTATCCACCGTTATATTTCCCCGATGAGGCTAATTATTCAGTTTCCCATCGTCTAAGATTACACGACGGGTGGAAACTCTTGTCCGACGGCATCGACCGAAGAAATCAACGACAACGAACATCGTTGGCTTGCGCTGAGAGTGTATATATAACGGTGGATATATCGTTGTGTATGCATTACCACTTTTGTGCTTCCACTCTTCGAGAGGCGGCGACGGCCCCTCAGGTAATAGCATCGCATCACGTTGAGTGATTTTACACTCCTCCGACTCCCACGTCAATGCCCTCGATAAATTAAGAGCTCGAGATAAAAACAGGACGGGATAAAAAATAACGGCGCAGCCGACGTCACAATAGGAACCCGTCGATCTCGGCTCAGACTGCTCGTCGTTGGACTACGACGACAAAAAAAAAAAAAGAAAAAGAGAAAAAAAGGGGGAAAAAGTAAAAGAACAGAAAGGAAAAGAGGGTCGTTGGATGTCACGTCTGAAAAAAAGCAAAGATGTAGGCACACGCGAATGTGTTCCAACATTTGTCACGAGTCACGGGGAATTTTTATGAATGTGTCTATATAGCGTTGTGCTATATAGAGTCTTCTTCTTGATATTTCTTTTTTATGATAACATTGCAGTGAGAAAGGATTATATTGCGGTAAAGTTTGCCACCAATTCGGAAACATATGTGGAAATTATATAAGATGTTGGTAAATTATAAAGAAAAATATATATGTGTATCAAATATATATCAAATGTGAAACGGTATTAGACTCAAAGATGTGGCGTGACATAATAAAATTTATTGTGTTTGATAAAAAATGATTTTTGGACTGGTGAAGGAATAGTTTCTTATGCCAAAATAAATCAAGGATGTAAAACGAAATGATTAATTTTTGATATTCAACGAATTAAAAGACGGTTTCCTGCGGTCAATATTGAAACTTTCAATAACCAGTGCAAAAAGTGAAACATTGCTCGCATTTCGTGTTTGTTTCCTAAAAAAATTCTCTACACTCCGTGATCGTGTTACGTAGTCATTTATCCAGTTTTAATCAAATCCATTGTTAAAAGTTTTCAGAAATACCTCAACAGATGCAACGGTTCGTTTAATTCCTTTAATGGCCTCTAACTTCAATACATTCGAGCAAAGTCGATTTCTTTTAATAGAGTGGTCATCAAAGTTCTTTGGTGTCAAATTTGTTTTCCAGACTTTGAAAAAAAAAGTCCTCAACTTCTACTTGCCTGTACTTTCCTTATTACAGCTAAATTATAAATTAAAACTGAAAACTACTGTCCAAACGTAAGAAGAATTATAGTAGAAAAAAAAAAAAGAAAGAGACAACAAGATGAAAGAAATTCGTGGAGTTATAACTCTCAAAGTTTCTAGTTCATTCATTCATATTTAGCATGAAAACTTCAGGAAAGCAATCAACGATGATAAAAACAGAAAACAAGTATAATCCCTCTTACGCTTTAATTATAAATATAAATGGTCAAAGATGTAAAACATATTTCGCACAACCTCCTCCCTTTTCACTTTCCCACGTCTTTTTTGCAATTATTCCAACTGCGTCAAGAGTTTTATTATTCAGAGGTAATTTAGTTCAGTCGCAAGAATCTGATGCCACGCGAAATTTAATTTAAAAATAACATCTAATTAAGAGACAAGAATATTTGAAAAAGTTACGCCATGATATTCAAGAAAGTCTGGTTGAACTTTATCAATTACCTGCGACTACTTATTTCCATTTTTAATAGTAACAGATAAATTTCGTACGAGACTTGAAACAAAGTCATTCTGTTTACGATCATGACAAAGCCTTAGTGTTATTTAAGCTACAATCACCTCGGTATTTAACGAACGAGCCAACAATTCGATCGCGCCCGCAATCTCGCCCCTTCAAAAGTAAAAATGTCACGAAAGCCCGTGAAAGTGGAACTACGTGGTTGTAATTTATATCAGAGTAATGCACTCCGAACCGAGTCACGCAGATACTGAACGCCTCCTCTCGAAAAAAAAAAACGACATCTAGGATCGCGTGATAAACTTGCAGCTTGCTTGTTGATAGCAAACGAATGAAAAAGCGCAAAAACGAAAGTTCTCTTTAACGAACTCTCTATGACACGTGCCGAAAAAAGGAGAATGGACATTTTTGCAATTTTTAAGGAATTTTTCAGGCGAATTTGATATTTAAAAATCTTGGCATTTGAAGAAGAGAATTCCTTCGTAACCTCCATCTTCTTATGTTATCAATCATCGTTGTTTAACGTGTTAGAATTATTATTTCTACATTGTTGCGTGACTCTATTATTCTGAGGAAATAATTTTGTTTCAATAAGACCATATCGAAAAAATCTGGCGAATAAATCAGAAGAAAATTTAACACGAAAGAACGACGCTCTAAATCCTCTACAATTAAAATTATGTAATTAAAATCATTTTAGAAAAACTTGTTAACTCACTGTTAGATTTAACTGTTAGTTTCACTGTGTTTCATGTATGAATTTATGAATTGAAAACGAAGCAACAGAAGCGGAAGTACCTTTTCAACAAGATATTTTACAAACTAAACTAACTACATTTTTCTAGCATAAAACACCTTAGTACATTTAAAAAAAAAAACCCTAAATTCTGCTTGCATGTTCAACAGCATTTAGCTTGACGGAGCAAACACATAATACACTTTAACCATCAAAATGAATTTTTCCTCGGAAAATCTTTTTCACTTTATGTACTCTGTTATCTTTATTATGCTATTAAAAAGATCAAACTAAATCACAGTTTGAAACGAAGCACGTATCCGTAAAAGAGCTATAAATCGTAACAAGAATTTGCTGATTCGTGGTTAATATTTCAAATTGAAATATTACAAATCACATCTTTAATATTTTAAATTTAATCTATCTATTTAAAAAGTTAATTAATAAAGTTAAATTCAAACTCTCTCTCTCTCTCTCTCTCTCTCTCTCTCTCTTTCTTTCTCTGAATGTACGTGTAAACTTCAGTAAGATTAAAATTTTCAAATATTCTTTTACTCGCGGAGCTTTACCTTTTATATAAATTACATGCATAATGTTACTGTTACTGGTCATTCTTGTGACTCATTATACCTTTACTACGAATGATCTCTCAGTTGCATACAAATTACATTTTTTGCCAACTTCGTTATTAACTCGAAGTTCATAAATAACAATTTCTTGTACTTCAATACACATTTAATATAAAAATATTCTCAGAAGCAAAAGTATTCAAAGTTTCTAATCTATGGAACGCATAGCGATATCAAACTTTTATTAATGTTAAGCTTATTTAATAAAATCGTTATCGTGAATCATTGTTATTAGCATTAAAATTTAAAACGATCCAGCATAACTGTTAGCAGCCAGTAAGTATATTAGTTCACTTACTGACCAATGATCGCTTATAAATATTACTGTCGTTGATTTCAAAATCTAAAATAATTCAATTTCATAATCATCTGGCGGCAAGCAAGTTATTTGGAAACTTCTATTCGACAGGACCTCAGACATGTGGTTCATAAAGCGAACAACGTGAAATGCCGGGGGTGAGAGGAGGAAACTGAACTTCCTGGTATTGTATATTTTACGCGGTTAGTTTTAGCAGGTACCGACTAAGCTGAACCCTGACCTATACTACTTAAGTTACGAGTTCGTTTCGTCGAGTATGCCGCTAGCTGAAATATTTATCATTTACCCATTCTACCCCACTATCCCTGCAGCTTTTCCACTCGTCTCTCGCTCTCGCTTCAAACCGTGCTCTTCCTTTCCATTTCGTGCAAACTGACCTCACACACAAACGGCCATGGTACACATGACGATGCAGCGAACGTAACATTTCCTCGATGCACCGACGTCACCAATTCTTCAAACGATAAAGGAACGTGAATAGAGAGAGAATGAAAAATATCGGATTTCGACGTTACGATTGATATTTCTCGACGTTTCGCTGATCTTTTTTTTTTCTTTTTTTTTTTTGTTCCTTTTTTTAGTAAAAGTTGTACAAATATATTCGTGCGATAGTTTTTGATATAAATTAGCTAGCATTAAATTAGACCGCGTATTACGACGAAAGCTAGACTTCGAAATCTCATACAAAATTGTTTCTTTTGTAAAAATAAAATACGTTCTCTTGCAATACCTAAGGTGAAGAGAGATATTCACCTTCTATTCACCTTCTCTGCGAAGAAATATTCACTCTATACTTCACTCTATAGACGTAACGTCCGCATGGAACTGCAAATGATGATTTACAAAGTCATACAGTCGGTACAAGAGCTATCAGAATTCTTTCAAAAAAAATAACGAAATACCGAATATTAAAAATTACTTGAAAATTCTCGACGATTTTACTCAAGATAAACTTTATTCTTACTAGCATGACGAGCTTTATATGTCAGCATCGTACGTCTATTGTAACTGAAATATTTGACAGACGAGTACACCCAATTATTACGCATTTACGTTGATAGTAACTAACTCCAGTAACAGTAATGACAAACATAAAACGAGATATCGAAAAGCGTAATAAAAAGAGAAACGGAACTAACCAGTGAATCGAAGAGGAGAAAACCAGAAAGGGAAAACAGCAGCGAAAAAGCAAGAATGTGAAGACATGATAGAGATCATATTACAGTAAGCGTACATTTTTTAACGCTGGCGTGCTCGCATGCGTGTATTTGCAAAAGCACGTCACTGTTTCAAGAAGACGTTCTCTAGACGAGAATTAGGAACGGCGCACAATGTAAAATGCAAACGTTAAAAGCTTTTATATCTTGCGCGTGCAGAGGTCAAAATAAAAAGCAGCCGAGGAATAATAAAGAGAATGTTAAAAATCTTTTATGAAAATATTTCTATAGACTCTTTATCCTCTATGTTCTACATTAACTTGCCAACGGAGCCACTATTCTTTGTTTGCTTCGTTACTGTCTTTCCTTCTTTCTATTTCGTTTTCCCTTGCGTTTTCTTGACAAACACAAACGTGGTCATAGAAAGTTACAGTGTTTTAATATATATATATAATATTGTCAACTACGATTCATTCTGTGAACTGCGAATCTCAATATTTTCCTCTTTAAGAAAAATTTCTGACCATCGAGATTGCTACGAAACTGACCCAAAGGAATTAACATAAACTTACCAATTTATACTCGATATTTCTAGAAAAATAATTTCGAAAACAAAATGCTCTCTCAAACAGCGATCAATCTTATTCTTGGAACATCGTCATACTTATTTACCATGTTTATTTAATATTTATCTAGTACCAGTTTTTTTTAATTTAGTTACTCACAGACTTTCGCAAGATTAATCAAATGAAAAATATAATATCCAGTATTTAGATTTAATTTGATTGTTAAAAAAATTTAATGCTTCATTTATTTAACATTTAGTATCTAAATTTGATATTCAAAGTTAACCGGTTATCACGACAGTGGTGGTAGTAACTTATCATGGCAGCCTTCGCACGACGCGTCGTGACGCGGCTCTCGTTTAAACGCAGACGAAAAGACAAACACGATACCGGAAACGTAAAACGAGATATAGCGCGCTCGATTCAGCCACGTCGAGAGCGTAATTTACACGGTAAAACGGATTACTTGAGGGAGCCAAGAGGTTTCGCGAGGAACACCCATCAGCTTTGCGTTTGGCGATCGCAGAGTTGATGTTGCGGTCGTCTGTCAATCGCAACGGCGCACGATACGCGACGACATATCGAGCACGACCGCAAAGACAAAACCACTCGTTGACGTTCCGGCTAGACATGTCTGTACCGTTCGCTTCGGTATAATCGAAAATTCACTCGGTACGGTTCGATTGAGCATACCTAGTGGCGTTCAAGCTAGTATTTCGAGAAACAAAACGAGCACAGTCTCGTGTCTAATTTATCAAATGTTGTATTTTGTCGTGGGAATGGCGAATAAATTAATTAATTAACTAGTAATTTACGTAATTTACGAAATTTCAAGAGATGCTCAGAAGTATATATTTATAGATGTTTTTCAAAAGAAGATTGAGCTTGAATTTAAAGTGGTATTTATCTTGCAGTTGAGGTAAAGTTATTATCTTGTCTTTTTTATATTGGAATGACAAAATTTAGTTTTCAAACGAGAAAATAATAAGATACAATCATTTATCTTATGAATTCGAAATGTGCAGAATGTTTTGTAAATCAAAATTTGTTTTACTAACAAGTTCGAGCTGCCACTCAGAAGAAAATGGACTGAAAAATTCTACATAAACTTACGATTATACGCATCGCGAAGTTCTTTAAAGTTAGGATCCCTTTGCATTTTGATAGCTGCAATTCTTCAAACTCGACGTACCATTGAATATATGTTTATATAGATTCTAAAAGAAAGCTAAAAAAAAGAGCGTAATAAAATGAATTATGGCCAAAGTCGAAGTCAAAGTGCCGTTCATAAAAAAAAGAGGTTCTTATGAAAAAGAAACAAATTGGTTGTTGATATTCGTAGCGTTATTTCAAGAGCCGGTACTTGGAGCAGTCGTAACTTTCGACGGGTACCTCACTTTGAAAAATTGTTTAAACGAACGATCCTTTCGTGAGAGAATATCTTAATGAATATCAAACACAATCTAATAATGCCGTTCTTTTCTTTTTTATTCTATTTCCATCGTAGCATCTTCTTTCCAAATAAGATCAATAGAACCACGTGTATGTCAGATTTAATTACCAAAGTCATACGCTCTTCCGTTGTTACTCGAGTCGAGAAATTGTTCGTGAGATGCTATGAACGAAATAATTAGTCCGTAACAGCGAAGAGATTAAGATTGCCGATTCCTTTTGCATTAATAAACGAATTTTATCCAATGTGAAATGTACCAAGTTTTCGTAAAAAGAAATCATGCGAATTATTTCATTCGTAGTCATGAACGATATTTTTTTTTTTACAGAGATATCTCGTCTGTAACAACGAAAGGATTAAACGTAATGCACTTATCCCATCGTCCTCTGAAACCGGCAGCTAATATGTTATTTAACATAGCATAGTTGAAATATAACTTATTATGGCGGAGACGTGGCTCGCAGAATTTCAAATATCCTGAGGATAACCAGACGAAACGTCTTACCCGGTCGAAAGAGCTGTCGGCGTAGTCGACGATGACTGTCGCGAAAGTTCTTCGAGGACGGAAGGAAACGAGCGGTCGAGAGATGAATCCAAAGTCAAGCCTGAAGAGAAACAGGGCTCGAGGGGCGTTTCTAGAATATTTGACAACATGTGTCCCCGGACGATCGTCTGCGAGAAAAAGCCAACTAAAATATACGTGCACGTACGTGTCTGTACACACACGTGCACATCGGGACCAGGAGTGGTTCTTGGGATTTGCAAAGACAGCCGGCGATGCTCGGCATCACTCGGCCGTTATAAATATCAAAGCGGGGACAAGCTTTCGCCATTATCAACGTCATTTATCGTCGTCGCGGTACAAGCACGGTACAATAGATACGCCGTATGGATAATCCGTGTTAAGGCTGCTGATGCTACTAAATCTAGGATTTTCGTCCTTCCAGCGAGATTTAACTCGAAACGTTTTACAGAATCCTTTAAACGGAACCGTATCTAATAACGGAATGTTTCATATTTCAACGATGCCTCGAACTTTCAGTTGTAACTGAATTTTGGGATCACTGTACGTAAACGACAGTGGTAGAAAGTTATCCGGTTTGAATCATCATTCGAGTTAAATTTTCGAAAATTATACGGATATTAAGAATTCCTGAAAGTACAGTCGCGTGCGATAGAGATCAGCGTGTGTAGATCAAAATAAGTGTACAAATGTGGTGTTATTTTCTTTGAAATTATTATTAATTGCATTTTGATGCATCGTTTTACGGGTTATATCAATGTGTAATTGGTATCCTGTGACACGAAACTCCACGATTCACGGCAGTGGGCTCCAAGTGCGTGTGGAATCTGCCACGAATATGCATGGCGCTTTCAAGGCCATGGAACCTCCAACTCCACAATCTCGTGGAACCTAACTCAAACCCTCGAGCGAACTGTGGAACTTCAATACCAGTGACTCTAAATGGTAGACATTGGAAACCTAATTCTGAGCCACGGACCTCTGACTTCGAATTTCAAGCTCATGGCTTCTAAACCCGAGACTCTAAGTCCAAGACGTTATATACAAATTCTAAATATATAATGGACAGATCTTGATCTGAGGATCCGAACTTCGAAATTCAGTCGTAGTGAGCAGTAAAAAATTTATAAATACAATAAGTAAGGTGCTGTTCATAAAAAATTTATAAATGCTAAAAAAGAATGCGAAGCTCTGTCTTGTTGGTTGGTAAATACATTTATTACAGACGAGCTTGTTATATCAGTTAGATCACATCCGATCGATTGACCGGAATAAAAATTATTGATTTATTGTACGTGAGTAGTACGTGTTCTCAATGAATGAAAACTGACAGAATCAATGGAAAGTAGAATTTAACTTCGCCCTTAAAATAAATCTAATATTATCTCACGAGGAATTCACACTGCCACTATCAGTAATGAAGTCGACGAGATAAGGAAGTTCTAAGTACTAAGGTCGAAATAACTTGTTCAGCAGTGGTACGTGCTCGCTATCTGGAGTACGGATTAAATTAAAATGTTCTGCTAGCCGTAGAGCGTTTCGCAGTGAGCGTGTAAGAGTGAAATTTATTGAAACGAATGAATAGCCGAAAAATCTAAAATGCACTCGGCATTTTCCATTTTAATTCTTTTTTACTTGTATATTAACATTTGCATTTAACACATGATACTTGAAACAACAAGTCAATTCTTTAAAGACAAGGGAATATTTATCAATCTATAATCAACGCGACAACGTTGGCACTTAAAGAGCTAAGAAACATTTAGTCTGACCAAGCAGATACAAACGTGGAACACGAAAGCGAAATTAGCCAACTTCTGGAGTGGATAACGCAACATAGTCGAGAGCCAGATATCAGAACTAAGTCTACGTTTTGTCCTACGTTGCACCACTGCAGCTGCCATACCCCACATATACCCACTATACCAACTTTCAGAGTGACTTACCTAAATTTGCATTTACCTCGTCGAGAAGCTAGTAAAAGATCGTATTGTCCTTATCTGTCCTAATTTGTCAGTAAATGCAACGTGATGTTTCAAATAATTCTCGTCAATTGAAAGAAGCAAACCTATATAAATGTGCAACGTTCTATAATAACTTTTACAAGAAGACTGGTTTTTCCAATATTATTCACAATTAGATTACTCATAATGTAGGATGTAGCATAGCATTGTAGATGAAGATCGCAGGAACAAAGGGTGATATATGTAGATATAAGATATCATTGAATTTCTATAAACCTCCAGAGTATTAAATATAGATGATAACATACTGGATTTTGAAACTATTCTCCTGTTAATACTAAAACACGTGACTTATCACGTTTGTAGTCTTCAAACTTTAGTGTATTATTTATAGCATTAATATTATCGTATATCACTATTGAAAGACTAAATACTGATTTATATTTCAATTCCAATGTCAAGTTTCCGATATGTCATGCAATTCCTCGAACGCGGGAAGGGAAAGAAACAATAAAAGACGCGTGAATTATTTTTTCCAAATTTAAATATAGAATAGCTGGAATGTGAGAAGAAACCGGCAACCGGTTTAATGAAATGAAAATTTCATCCGGCGTGCAAAAAATTGTTCCCCCTCGAAAATGGAATTAAATATATCTCTCAGTTGAATCTCCTGGATTCGTTACGCCCGTAAGAGAAGTTTCTAATTCACGAACGCGTAATGAATTACTCATGAGAAGATGCGGAGGATTTAAATTTGTCATGAATCGGATTTCATCGCGCGCCAAGTGCTTAAAACTGAGACTCTCTCCTTCGTATCGTTCGGCTCAATTATATCTTCCTTCCGGCAGGTATCATTGCCGCGCCGTCACGAATTAGAAAATTCATAACACTGTCGTCGGTCGTTCACCGATTCCTCCAGTCGTCCGCCTTACCTCGAGCAATTTTGGAGTTTGCCGACTATTGGAATTGGAAATGAAATTCGGTGAACGTGCAAATGGAGACTAACAGGCGCTAACACGTTACACCCGGTAGAAATGTATTGTACGCTGGCACGGCAATCGATTCTTAGGTAGGAGTTAGCACCGATTTATATTTACGAATGCCTACAGACACTGAAGACTTGCTATAAAATGCATAGGAAGAAACATGATTCCATCGATTCTTTTGACCTTTTGGAGACCATTTTGTGAATAAGTATAAAGTATGTAATTAACTCCGAATTGATATCATTGGACGTTGGAAACTAAGAGCTATAAAAATGTAGCTTTTACATTGCCCAATCTTGCCCAATCTTTAATTTGATTCAATTTCGTTTTCAAGATATAAAATTTGTTATGAAGATATAAAATACAAAACATCAAGTTCTTCCAACTCAAAATAAAAATCGGATATTGTATATATTGATTAAATAATTATACTTTTCGAGACATCTGAGAACGTTCAATAATACAGAAAATTAACAAACTTCGAGAGAAGAATGATCGTAAGGAAATTTAATCAGACTGAAGCGTCAAGTTTCAGCATTTCATCGTGATTTATCTTTAGGGCAATAAAAAAATTTCGCTATATTTCCGTCTAGCACGGGTATGCTATGATGCATAGTGTTAATAACGTCCGTATTCTACTTCATACTTGCGTGTGCAACATCCTACCCATCCACCCTGTCACAGTTTTTCACTCTTCCTGTTCCTGTTTTCCATCTTTCTCTCCTCCTGCATATTCTTTTCGTTTGTTTCTCTCTGTTTCTCGAATCCTTTGTAACAACGATTCTCAAGAGTGACGATCAAGTAATCATTTGTTTGTAATTTTTTTTGTGAAAGACTGTATATTGTAAAGATTTGCGGGTTGCTTTTGTAATTGAATTTTTAAGAAATATTAAATAATACCAAAAATGACATGTTAATACGAATGAACTCAAAGTCCAGAGAATTAGAATATCAAAATATTTGAGGACCACTGCTTCGTATATGATACATTTCATCTTTGTTCTCTACTTCTGTTTTCATTGCACTCTCTTTACTGTTGTCTTTTTTTCGCTCAGGGAAAGTATTGTATTCAACAAAAATGCACAAAAATTGCTGTTTAACTTTTAATATGCTTCGTTTCAAGTATTATACGACATCAAGTTCATACGACAGTTCTGCAATACGTTTGTCAGTATATTGATCTTTCAGTCATGGACTGATATATCTATACATATAACATGATTAAAGATATAATAACACATTAATTATTGTGAAATCATTGCAATAATATTATTGCTTATCTCATTTAATAAAATATCTATTATGAATTACATTTCATGAAATTCAAATATTCTGCAATAAATATTCTATATTATGTAATTACAAATAATTAACCACGTGCATGTGTAGTATCATGTGAGTTTCAACAGTTGTAAAATCTTAACTAAGAGTAACCGATCGTTGTGCTTATATATGTTCAATCATTATATGAAAAGAAGAAGTTTGGAACAAAGTTGGATAGTAGAGAGTAAATACAGAACTAATTGCGTTTGTATAATAGATCGTATTGTTCCATATAAGCACGTGCACATATGTTACACAAGAAACTATATATACATATATATCTACATGAAACGGATACAATTCTGTTGAAACGAAGCATCAGCGATGTCTCCCTTCGACCCAAACACGTATTCACTGCTGTAGGTGTTTATAATTCTAAACAACTATTATCAATTTCGCTATTATAGTATTTGTTACAACATATGTTCCATTAATAATAGAATAATGGATTCATATACTGCAATATTAATCCTCACACTATATTATACTCGACATACATAAAATTTATATTATTTAAATTTTATTTAAAATGATAGAATGAATAGTCTGACTCAGATCTGACGAATCTACTGTGTAAATAGATATCTTTTTCTATTATGGATATTTTAAATTGTTGTCTATTTTGGATGTAAATTACAAAAAAAAAGGATATTTTACTTTATATATGTATAATAAATATCCAGTATATCACATAATATATAATTATAAGAATAACAAAGAATAGCAGTTATATATACATGTGAGTTTCACTTCTAAGCAATAATATACACTTTCATAATAAAGGAAATAAATTGTCCAAGAGAACAAAATCTCAATGATAATGTGGTGAAGTCTTTGTATCAGTAATGGATCTGGGAGATAAATCATACCTCAAAGTACTGGCTGTAACATTGCATTGTTTCGAATATACAGAACATGTATTTCAATGAATCATTTCGTTTGGGAAGATTACCACGAACGATAGTTATTCATTTCGGCATATTTCTCGAGTATTGTCATGTAAAAATATTATAACATTTACTGAAAAAACCTGATATGCATTTTCAAATCGAATTTTGAATATAATTTACGAGAAATTAAATATCACGAACAAGAAATATTTCGATCTATTGAATAGAATATGTAAAATTTATTACATAAATTTGTAAATCAAATGGAATATAAGAAGAAAACTTAGGGTCTAATTTGAAAGACGCAATCGTAAAACTGCATAAATGAATTTTCTTAATTAATTTTTTTTGCTAATGAAAATTTGACCGATCGAACATTGAAATGCTAGCGCCACGCAGCGGTGAAATCCTAGAACTAATTGCTATTGCAGTCCTTATCGAGCAATATCGCTCTTCTTGTCTATACAAGACTTACCTATTGTGTGTCAGGCAAGCAGTACATAAAAATGTGACAAGAAATTAGGAAAGGAGATATATAAATAGACCAAACATCTTATGGGATTTTATATTCTATGCTCTGAAATACCGACATAGTACAAAATCACTGGCACAGACAAAGTATATATGAATAGACTTAAGGGGTTTCGTGGCCCGTGACCTGAAATACCGACAGAGTAAAAAAAATCACTGGTTTTTTAACGCACTCTACATTTAGTACAAAATCACTGGCACAGGCGAGGTATATGAATAGACTTCGCAGACAATGTATTTTTTCGGGACCCCCATGACTGGGAGATCACAGGACCCCCTTACCATTTTCGTGTCACACCCTGTCGTATCGATTCAGGCACGTTTTCAAGTCTTCATTGCAGCGATAAATTTTCAGTGATGAAAATTATAATTAAAAAATATGGACAATATTACAGGCCACATCTGCTTCGAGTATTAAAAAGTTATTTATTGAATTGAACGTGATGGTGCTTCATCAATGAAGGAATATAATGATTAATAATGATTTAAAGAGATGGATGAAAATTCAGATGAAAAATTTAGAATACATTCGACTATTCGACTACAACATGCGTTTCAAAGTATTAGAAAAAATTGTTCAAATTATAATATTTTTATGAATAATATAATTTTAAATGAATAATATAATTAACATTAAATATAATGTTGTTTTATTTACAAATATGTAAATTCACAGGTAGTGCTGCGGTGCAAAACCTTTTTAAATCGGTACTATAGCATGTGACACGAAAATGATCTAAGACCTCGAAATCATAGAACAAAAAAAAATACATTGTATCATTGACTACTGTTATTCTTAGAATGGTTCTATGTAGATCTATTCATGTATCCTGTCTGTTGTTGTAATAATAACGATTAATTCGACTTCTTCACTACTACGCGGCGCAGTATTTCAATTTTAATTTTAAAAATATTAATTAAGGGAATTAATGTATAAATTATCTTACGATTAGACCCTGAACTTTTTTGCTGCATTTTATAAAATCCTATCATACATAAAAATTTACAAATTCTATTTAATATGTAGATCGCTTTCATGTTGAAACATTTTTGAAATGAAATACTTGTTAAATAATATTTTCACATTATTTACATATCAATCATTACTCCTACATTTTAATATTTATATATTCTTTTTATAAATTTTTTTTTCACTAAGAAAAATATGTACATATATACGAGTAAACGAAAGAAACTTTCTAGTTTTATGGCTATATATGGTTGGCCATCATGATGATAACAACAAACTTTAATTAGCTTGATCTTTCTTGATAAATCGTGCGTAAGAAAACGTGGTAATATTCGTCAAAATGCAAGTACCTCCTATTTTTATGGAATTACCCTTAGAAGACCAGGTAATTGACAATGAAGATATATAAATATCTAAGATTCAGAAAGAATTTTATACAAAATTTAAATGACATTCATATATGTAACTCTTAAATGAAAAATATAGGTTATATTCAATTTTTTATAGTTCTCTATTATTATTTAATTTTAAGCTTTATTTTAATAAAATTGATGTTAAAACAAATTTTAATTAAATTTCTGTATTTTAAATTAATGATTTATTTTCAGGCGCAAGAACTAAGGATATATTTTAAAAATTTAGGAGCTGAGATAAGTGAAGAAAAGTCTCCTAAAGGAATAGAAGATGATTTACATAAAATTATCGGTGTTTGCGAAGCTTGTTTCAAAGAAGGGAATGAAAGTGAAATAGAAACAGTTCTAAATGATATTGTATCTATTATGATTGTGGTAAATGTTATATATTTTTGAATTGTAATATGTCAACATATGTGCAAATATCTTAGTATTTTTAATTAATTTTATACATTATTTTATACATTATTTTTTTAGATTCCTACCGAACGGGCAGAAAATCTAATATTAGCATTTTGCGAAAAACTAACGAAAGCTCCTGGTTATAAACTGGGTTTAGTATGTCTAAAAGCGTAAGTTATATGTTAATATTACTAATTCTTCCATACAAAAATTAACCAAAATGTTTTCTTAGATTATGGTTATTATTTCAATCTCTTCCCGATGATTCTCCTATGAGGTATCATGTCTATTATCATTTAGTTCAAATTGCTCGTAATGTGGATCAAGTAAAAGCTGTATATGGTGGAATAGATCAATTAAAACAACAGTTTGCATCACTTCCACCATCAAATGAACAAATGCAAAAATTACTTCGATTGCTTCATGAAGTACTTTTAAGTTGTAAACAGGGGTAAAGTTTTATTATTGTAATATATTATACTTAACAATACAATATATATATATATATATTATTGTAACAGGGAACAAGCTGCTGCTGTTATGGTAGAACTTTTAGGCACATATACAGCAGAAAATGCTTCTGCAGCTAGAGAAGATGCACAACGTTGCATTTTAGCTGCATTGGCAGATCCAAATACATTTTTGCTAGATCCGTTATTGGCATTAAAACCTGTAAGATTTTTAGAAGGGGAACTCATTCATGATTTACTTCTTGTCTTCGTACAAGATAAATTACCTGCATACTTAGATTTTTATCAACATCATAAAGAATTTGTAGAACATCAGCTTGGTATGTAAACAACTAATGAGATTCAAAATATGAATTTATTGAAAATATAAATCATGTATTTTTTTGTTAGGATTAAATCACGAGCAGAATATGAAAAAAATGAGGTTATTAACGTTTATGCAACTGGCAGAAACAAATCCTGAAATGTCGTTTGATACAATTCAGGAAGAACTACAAATTAATGAAAATGAAGTAGAAAGTTTTATTATTGATGGTAAATTATTAAATTAATTGTATTATTATAGCTTGTAACGTGCAATTAGAATATATATTCAACTATAAAAGAATATTTCTTCATACAAGAAAATCACCCTGTATAATTAACGTGAATCTCTAAATTTTTTTATAAAATAGAGACAATGTATCCAGGGTATATTAACGAATTATTTCTGGCTTAGTAATATTAAATCTTTACTAAGTTGCTGAATATTCGACATTTATGTGAGATATTAAATCTACGTGCTTTTATACATATATTTATGAAGCACATAAGCATATAACAGATAACAAACTTTTATGTTTCAGTTTTAAAAACAAAACTCGTTAGAGCTCGTATGGATCAAGCTGGGCGCAAAGTTCTCATTTCAAGTACTATGCATAGAACATTTGGCAAACCACAATGGATGCAATTGCGCGATTTACTTGCAGCCTGGAAAGCAAATTTAACTGCTGTACAAGAGGGTATGAAATCTGTAGCTGCTGCCCAAATGGAACTTGCTGGAAAAAATAAAGCTTCGATCACCCATTGATGATTTAATTTATGTGTATGTAATTAAAAATTTACGTATACATTAATTGAAAATCAAATTTAATTTTTTTAACTAATTTACAATTTTATTTGAATAAATATATGCGCCGTATACTACAGTATTATGTTTACGATTAAATTATTTACATAATTAAAAATCTGATGATAAAAAATTATAAGATTGCAATTCTGGTGGTTTATTTAAAATTGTTTATATTAAATACAATATACGTGTGCCTTCCTCGTTTTTAATTAGAAAGCGACAAAAACATTAACAATTCTCACAAATTCTTGAAAAATCAAGTATATATATTATACTATTTATAATGAAATAATTGATTTAACACACCTTTTAGCGCCCTTCTTTTATACATGTATATAAAGTATTAAAAAATTGAGATATACGAGAATTTGTGGTGTGAATAATCATAAAATATTGGTAATAATTCAATTGTACACTTTCTATTTTTCATACAGCAACATTTTATTTTCATTAGTCAATTTTTTATAAGTGATATAGAACATTTCTGACATTTTTGGAGCATTTCTCACATTTTACAAATTGATTAGTAGAACATTCACTTATAACCGTACATTACATGATTAAAAAAGCCACATAGGTTTTTGTACTAATTTACTTAATTGTTTTTAATCTATAATTTGTTGCTTATCACATGGTACTATTAACTGGTACAAAAATTACAAACCTTAAAAAACTAATGATATAAATCTATAAAAAAGTAACACAGCAAGTGTTTTGAAGAAAATTCAAAATATAAAAGTAAAATAAAAATATCTATTGAAATCTTTATCATTATATCTTTATACAAAAACATACGTAAATGATTTCATAAACATTTTTTTATCTGTATGTCTTACGTACATTTCTGCATATTAACGTAGATATATGTTCTAAGAGTGTTTCATACGTGTTTACAAAAACAATATATATGTATTATAGCAAAAATTTCTGAAACGCAATACATATTTTTATGATATACATTTTTTTTTTATTTATAATTGAATGAAATTGTCAATTAATCAAAAAACAAACATGTTAACATACAGTATAATATAATAAACACAGAAAGAAATTTTAAACGATTATTTTCAATTTCTGCACTTAAATTTAATTGAACTAAACGCAGCAAGTTACTAGTTATTATAGAAAAATATTATCCGATTGACAAAAAATTTTCTTATATGTAGGAAAAAGATTTGCATCAAGAGTCAAATGAATCTAGTAAAACATTATATAGTATCACATCAAAGTAATTTGACAGTAATTTGAAATTAATATTCGCAACCTATAATGAATTATTCTACATTTAATGATAATAGTATGTTGTAAAAATAATTTTTATTGTAAAATTATTATTTTAATAGTTTAGTCACTAATTAATGCGTAAGAAACTTTCTTTGACTCTTCTTTTTTTTCTAGTGCGATTTTATTTTAGATATGGCATCGTAAATCTCACGTTGTATTGATTCTTGAAATCTAAATGTTTTTTTCTTTTTTACCTTTATATGATCAGTAACAAATATATAGCACATTTATATAACATAGCCTCAAATATATGCAGGTATGAAAATCTTTATCTTTTATAAACTCAACATATTATCTTTTATAAACTCTAAGCTGAGAGAGAGAGAGAGAGAGAGAGAGAGAGAGAGAGATTTGAAATAATATTTTAAAATATATTGAAAATATGCGCGAAATATCAATATTCCCGTACATTTTTATGTTTATTCTGCCTTTATGTACTTACATCAATCTCTTGTAGCAATTATTGAAAGACAATTATGAATAATAGGTACTTTATATGTATATTAAAGTTTTAAGATGAATTCATTCTCCTTCTTTGAAATTATTGCAAAGTCAGATTTGAGTAGAGAAACGAGGACGTGGCAAGTCTCCAAATACTGTATCACCATGAACGCTTTTCGCTAGAGCTTTAATTGAAGCTCGAATATTATGTGGATCATGCGGATCTCTTGAAAGCTGTAATAATATTTTATTCTTTTAAAAAAAAATTATCTTTAAAAAATGCTCAATAAATATTATAAAGTTATCAATATAAGAATAATTGTAAATAATAGATATATATTACACATATTTATACCTGATCATCATCTTCATCTTGAACTGTTCTACGGACAAATGACGGGAAAGGTGGAACACTAACTGGTAATGACTTGGCCAATGTAGGATGGCCGCCTCTTTGTCCTCTTGGCATGTGAATACCTTCATCTTGACCTGAATCTAAGTATAATATAAATGACTTATATAAATTAATATTTATATAAATTGAAAATCGAACTTACCATCTGTATCAGATCCTTCTTCTGAAGATTGAACTTGATCAGTATTAACAGTGTCTTCCATTCCTTCCAAAGGAAATAAAGCTTCTGTGTCAAAACTAGTTGGTTCTTTAGTGTATATATATATTCGATCTTTCTTATCTATACTACCATTCTAAAAAATATACACACGATTATTAAATTGCATAATTAGAATTATTCATGAATATAAATTAAAATAAGTTATAAGAAAAAACGTACAACAAGGAGATTAGGAGAATTTTTAGCACCAGTTTCATATTTAACATTAGAATTTGCAATAATTTTCGTCTCATTTGATACTATTTGTGATGTGTTTACTGTATTTGTTGTAGAGGTAGTTAAATTGGTTGTAAAACTATCTGGTGTTGTAGGAGGTGTTTCTATATTATCAGTTAATCTTTCTTCTCCTTTACAGATTAACCTGAAATAAGTATTTTAAGTATAAACCTAAATATAAAATCTAAAAATATTCTACAGAAAAACTATAATTATATTATTAGATAAAACCTTCTTAATAATCTATGTTCATTATGAGCTCTTTCACGAAACTGCTCTAACAATTGATATTGTTCTGCTGTAAAAGCACGAATTTTATTTTCTATGTCTGCAGACTGCCTTTGAACAGCTTCTTCAAGCTGCTGTTGGAGACCACCCAAAGCCACTTGCACATTATTAGGTAACTGCGACACTGGACAGATGAATTAAAATGTATGACAAATATTTACATATGCAATAAAGAATGAAATATATTATTATTCATTTCTTATTTCAGGTTTTATACTTGAATCACTAATTTGATTAATTAATATACCAATTTACCAGAAAATTTGGTAGGCTGTTGATGAAAATAATCAAGTTCATCCAAAGTGTTATGAGCAATTATTATTCTAAACACTGAACTATAATCTGGATCAGATCTTAATTTATTTATTTCTTCAGGTGAAATCTGCAATACAAAATATATATTTTATGTATTTATTCATATTCTCTTATAGTTATAAATAATTTTATACTCACAACAATTTCGGTATTAATAAGAACTAATGCAGCACCATAATCTCTATGTACAGCATGAGTATACATTGAACAATTATAACAACGGTGAATGACCCATGATCCTACATTTCTTATTTCCATTAAACCCGGTTGTTCCTTAGTAATGCCTTCAAGTTCTGGTACTGATGCAAGATTCTATCAGAAATAAATAAATATTTTTAGTGAAAAACCTGTATATTTCAAAACATAATCTATATTCTATAATATAATAATTTAACAATGTGATTATATTTTAAAATATAATCACATTGTTAAATTATTATATTATAGAATAATATCATCAGCTACTTATTGGCATCAACTATTACGAATTTATCATTTCGTTTACATAAAAAAGTTTTAAAGTTCAAAATATTTAGAAATAACTGGTATTGAAATATGAATTCTTTGAAATCGAGTACTTTATAAAAATGTGTAATAATTGTTACAAAACGTTTTTACCTGCTGAAAAAAACCATCATTCTGTTCCTCGGGTGTCAATTCAATATCATCGATGTTGATTTTTTGCAGTTCAGTGCCCCTGGATTTTATGGACACGTTTAAACATTTGCATGTGATATGCATCTTACACAATCAGTATATAACGTTTTTCTAAAAGAAACTTTAAAAATCAGTACACTGTTTCACTATGCCGGAATTCATATAAACCTATACAGTTCACTCTATGCTTTTCGTAATGTTTGAAGTAAACTTTCAGGACTTTGTTCTCGATCACTTCGATCTTTACAATTAGAATGGATAAAGACTTTCGTAAGTAATTGGAAAAAATATTTAAAAAAAACAGAAAATATAAAACAATAGTTTAATTCGAAGAATAAATTGTTATAACACAGCAAGTTTCGCGCTATTAAATTTCAAATATGTTGTTTTTGTTTAATTAAAGACCTTGTTGAAAAATTATTTACTATTTGAGAAAAGCAAGCACATTATCTATATATTTGAGTACGATGGATTCGTGTATTATCTGTTCGGAGAGTTGATTTATATGCTGTGGCAGAGTCACACACTCAAAGCCAAGTAAACGAATTACCGAAGTTCGTGGCTGTGTCGAATACATATATGTATTTACGTCTGAGAGTTCGTTTTCACCATATAAAGAGAGTTTTGAATATTAATATTCAAAATTTTTGGATTGTTATCGGAAAACCTTTTTATATTAAAAAATATTAAAGAATCCTACTTAATTTTTACATTTCTTGGGTATAACACACGTATTTACAAGTATTATTGAAAATGTTCGGAGCCTCTACTAAAAATAAACACTGATTTATAGGTACGTGCAGATGCGTACGTGATCACCCCAGACAAAAACATACTTGCTAGTCAATTGACCGACTTTACCATATGACATAGGGTTTTAACAGTAATGAGTATAATTCCTATACATATATATACACGAACACGAATACAAAGTTAATTGAGATTATTTATGTAATGTATAAATCCTATTTTTTTCGTCAAATAATTTCTGTTTCACTTTATAATAACAAATGTTACCAGTGAAACAAACATTTATTTACTAAATAACATTATGAAGTATTAACAAGATATCTTTTGATTGCAACTAATTTTCATAGATATATTCGGAATCTAAAGCAGTTTCGAGCTTCATTTTCAAAACATTCTATTTCCAATTTCACTTTTAAATGAAAGAAAATAGTAAAACAAAACACAGTGTAGACTAACGACTTGTAACAATGAGAATATTAATTATTATAAATATTCATATATGCCCCATTTATAAATGAATCATAAATTATGTTTTAAATATTTTATTTTAAATAATTGTTATATTTTCAAAATAATATTTTAATATTATAATATATTATTTTACAAAGATGTATATACCAATTTTGTTCTATATGATATTATCTACTGACAAATTCACAGTAGAATTATATACATTATGATCATAAAATTTTCAATTATTATGTAACAGATTAGAAGGAAATATCACAATATATCTACAGGAATGTTATTTACAATAAACAATAAAATAATAAAAATATTGGAATGCTAATTTCATAGCAGTACAATAATAATATGTAACAAGTATATTTGATTTTATAATTTCATGTTAAGATATTCTTCTTTCCATTTGAAATACTCATTAAATCTTATTGCAGCATACCTATAAAATATCATAGGTAAAAATAATTTATTTTCTGAAGCAGCGTAAAATTATATTAGCAGCAAAATATTATATTAGAATTGAATACTTATTACACTAGTAGATTTCAATAAAGATTAGAGAGTTTAATTTATACATATTTCATATATACTTACTCTAAAAAGTCAAAATCAATTGTCGAATGTTCACTTTGTATGAGTCCCCAACAACCCCAAAAAAAATGTGATAAAAGAACAAATTTATTTACTTGTAAATACAGTAAATTAATTTCATTTTCAGGTACACATTTTACATTATTATATTCCTGAAGATATATATTTAACCATGCTTTCTGCAATTGTTCTTCAGGATACAATGAATAATCAGGACTATCAATACCTAAAATTAAATTATATATAATTATAACTTAGTAAATTCTATTCTTATCATATATCTAGCTAATATATTATATGTTTAGCTAATTCTATTCTATTACATATGTATTTCTCAAATAAAGATATATATTTTGATAATTTTGATTAATACAAATTATGCTGTATAATTTACAGTATCATATTTTAATATATATTTAAATTACCAGCAAATTCAGCAAAATGATTTGCTATATCAAAAGCTTGATAATTATATCCCGTATATTCAAAATCAATAAATGTTACTGAGTTTTCTTTTTCATTATGAAGTACGTTTGCCAAAAGTAAATCATTATGAGCAAACACTATTTCGTTTTTCAAATTTATCAGTTCTTTTTTTAGTGCTTCATAATCTTGTTTTAAAACAACAAATGGTTTTATGAGTTTTTCAAACCTAAAATAATTAATTAATAATAATAATTAACGTATGTTACACATTATATATATATTAATAATAATTAACGTATATATTACAAATAAATACAATATTTTATTATTCAATATATTACCTTGCTTGTTTGGTAATATTTGAAAATTCTTTTGGCATAATTTCCATAAATTTTTCTAACTTTTTCCAAATACAAGCTTCTTTGGACTCAATATCAGGTTTAAGTCTATGCATTTGAGCCATTCTTTTAGCAATTAATACATATACATCAGGGTTTCTGACTGTTTCCGTTGTAAGTATATTACCTTCAATAAACTGATAGGCTAAACCATTATTGAATGTAGCATAAATGGAATGTGTAAAACCTGCTTTGTTTAATATCTGTTTAAAAAAATAGATCAGTTCAGATACAGAGACAGATACATATATTTTTACTTTTATTTTTTCTAATAATTGTACTCACTCGAATATTTCTTGTTTCATCTTTTCTATTAATGAGCAAATCTGTCTTATGTCCATAAACTCTAACTAATACCATCTCATTGTAATACTCAGAGTACCATACTCCTATAAGTTTATTCGTGATTCCATCTGTAAATATCTGAAAATAAAATTCATTGTAATAATATTTGAACATATATTTTGATTTATTTTTCTTTAATAAAATATATCAGTTAATTAATAATTATAAAATTCACATTCATTAAAATTGACATAATTCTGAATAACTAGAATAAAACAATGTTATAAAATATTATTTTAATGTTAAAAAAGGATCATAAATAATGAGTAGATTTAATTATCAAGATGTACATATCAATGCATAGGAATATAAACACTAAATAACACAATGATATATAACTTATAAATGTGAATAACAAATTTGAATAGATTTCTTGTCAATACGTAAAATCTGTAGGAATAAAATGATATTAATTTTTTAAAATGATGCTGATTCCTTAGTATATTTAGTTATGCAGCATTATCTATTACTATAGCACTCATTTTAATAATTCTAAATTTTTATTGCATTAAAAAATTAAAAATATAATTATATTAGTACTTACTGCAAATATTTAAGTACAACTTGTATTTCAGTTAAAAATTTACAGCAAACAAGGTTTCGATGCTATAATAAATTGAAAAAGTGAGTACAAAATACCAAATTCTTATAAAATATGTACATATACATATATATGGAAAAAGGAATATTATCTAACTTATAACATATTTTACAAAATGTTTTACCTTAAAATGTAATTTGTCCAAAGGCCATGTTGGTCTGATTTTTTTAATTATTTCTTTAGCACCATCAACAATTTCATTCTCATCAATTGTTATGTCAAGATGTTGTTCTTTGCATGGTTCTCCCATAATTATATATTATCTATAATAAATAAACTTTTCTCACTATGTATATAAATGACATTTCATATGTGTATTATTTTTTAAAGATTAAAAATTAATGTCATCAATAATTTACTTGAAATTAAAATTTTTTTATAACTATAGATTAAAAATAAATAATACATTAACACTAATAGTATTATATTAAATAATAATTAACACTATCTATCAAAGTTGTATCAGATACATATACAGGCAAGTTACTTTGTAGAATTGTCCTCCTGTATTGAGACTGAAATGTTCATGTCAACTTCTATTACTCACTATATATATATACTGATAATAATGACACAGTTAACAAGAATAGTGTAGGGTAGGCTCGAATTCATGATTCCATTAATATTACGGAAGTTATTCATTATTCATTCAACATGTTAAATGTTTTATATACATATATATGTATATATAAAATGTACCATTACGTAGGAATAAAAGTTATAAAATATTATCTTACAAATATTAACGTAAAATTATAAAATATTATCTTACAAATATTAAGTTATTTTTGTATTTTAATAATAATAAAATTATCATGAGATTATAAACATTTATTCAAATACGTATAATTTTATATAAAATATATATATATATATATATATATATATATATATATACACATGCTTTAGCAAATACCATTTAATTTTATAATTTGTACGAAAGTGATAACATTTTGTTTATTAAAAATTATTAACAAAAGAACTGATAATATTTTAATCTTGTCATATTTACAAATATAAAGAATTATCAACATGTAAATATACAGATCCTATAACCAATTTTCGTATCCAAAAATCAAGCCATCTTAAATTATAGTCCAATTGTTAGCTTAAATTAATCCCCAAACTAGGGATTATTGCTATAAAAAGTTTATTAGACTACAAAATATAAATAGCGCTTAATTTAATTTATTATGAAAAATATTCAGAAAAATAAAAGTTTATATTGGTACGGAAAATATAAAGTTTTAAATATTTTTATATTCAGTTTATTAAGCTATGTAAAAGTATAATATGTGTTACGAAGCATTACAAATCATTTTTTTTTAAATATAGGAAATTTCTTCTTTCTGCTAACTTCAAATCAAGTAACATTTATGGTTAGCGTTTATGATATGGCGCTCAGAATACAGGAAACACAAAAGAAAGAACATAATCTTACGATAAAGAATACATAAGATTATAATTATCAAATGTTTCATATGATATATATGTTGTACATAAACAACTCTTTAACAGCAAACTTTTTTAACAAATATTTATAAATATTTAATTAACTATTTAATTTAGTATTTTGTATTTATGCATAATCTATGTTTTTTCATGAAATTAATCATAATTGTGTGTGATATAAAGACATAAAGTTAAGAAAAATTATATTTTTAGAAATACATATTTCGTTTTGTGTTTGTTATGTTTTATGTTCTTATTCAACATTCTATTTTATGTATATATGTATCATAGTAAATAAACACAATACAACTTTTGTCTACTGTGATATTTTAAATAGTTCTAAAATTTTATAGTCTTTTAATATTCATTAAAATTTCAAGATGTCGAAAAAGATTCCACTTACTCAGAATGACATACAACCTACATTTAAAGGATTTATCGAACGTATAAAAAAGAAAAGTATTACACAATCTAGGTATGGAAATTACTTATTGAAAGAAATCTAATAATATTTAATGTAGTTTTTAAGATATAATTTTCTTAAAGTTAAAATAATTTTTTTAATTTATAGCACTCCTAAGTCATCAAATATAAATATAAAACCAGATGATGTGGATAGACCTAAGGATTTTGAACCTTCCAATACAGAAAAATTAGAAACAAATGATAAAACATCATTTATATCTTCTGTAAGAATATCTTTATTAAATGTAAAATATATTATTTTTATAATATAATTATATATTTTTTAATCTAATTATTCATTTTAGGATAATTTGAATGATTCAGCACATAGTGCTATTGAAAGTCCTATAAAAGTAAATGATAATTTAAATAATAGTGAATATTCTAAAAAGGAGATACCACTTATAAATGAAAAAATTGGGCTAAAATTAGCAAAATTCAAAAATGTACAAAAATCAAAAATTAAACCTAATTACTTATCAGATAGTGAAGATGATATAGTGATGAAACCAATTTTAAGTTTAAATAGAAAAAAAACGATTTTTGATAGTAGTGGCGAAGAACAAATATTAAATCAAAATTTATCACCTTTAAAAGGAGATAAACTTGATAGTGTATCTATGCAAACATCTATTGGGAGCAATAATGTGCAAACAGAAGTACAAAAAAGAAATTTAATTGAAAATAATAGTCCAAGAACTCCAAAGAAATATTCTAAATTCAAAAAAGAAGAAAATATTATAATATCAGATTCAGATAGCAGCCCAAATTTTAAACAAAATTCAAAAAGAATTACAAAAGGATGGGTAGGACCCGATTTCAAATTAGATTTAAAACCGTTAGGCTTAGGAAATCAATTGGATTCATGGATACAATCTGCAAAAGAGAAACCAATAATGTCTTCAGTACCAGTAAATATCAAAATGATTATTATTAATAATATTATTATTAATGAGTACCTAAAATGACATGATTATTTCTAGATTACAAAAGATAAATTGGAAGATAGATGTAAATATTTAAAAGATTTTCAAATAGAAATTCTTGGTAAATTTTACAGTGCATTAGATCAAATACCATTGCCAGTGTTAGAAAAATTTCCACAGTTTAATGTAAATACATATAAAAATTTAAAAATTTTATATCAACATGTTAAAGCAAAAATACGTTTGGTTGAGACAAAATTAGCACATGTTAAAACTGACGAAAAGCAAAAACTTGCTGATGAAGAATTATCTGAAGTTAGAAATAAATTCACAAATAATTCACCATTAACTAAAACTTTAAATCAACAGTCAATTATAAGTATTTCAGATAGTGACGATTTCAGTACATCTAATAATAGTAATTTATTAGATGCAGAATTAAGTGATACTATGAGAACACAAACCACAACTTTGTCTACAGTAAAAGAATTTCCCCAATTATTACAAACAAAAATCGAGTCGCAAGTGAAGGATCAAAAGAAAAATATAGATTTACATGGTTCTGAACAAACTAAATTAAATGATTCTCTAGTTCAAGGCAAAAAGAGTACATTTCAATTGAAAAGACCTGTCAAAGCAACAATTGGATCTGAGGTTTCTAAACAAATAGGAGAAATATGGAAAAAGGAAGAAAAATCTGAAGTTACTAACACTAAAAGTGCAGTTTCTAACTTCAACACAGATACTAGTTTTGATAATATATATGATTTAGATAAAGTAGAAATTAATAAAAGTCCATATCTTGAATCGAAAAAAAAAGAAAATTTTGAAATTCCTGAGAAATTAAAACATGAAAATAAACAAGATGATTGGAATATAATAGATGAATCATATATAGAAGGTAAATTTTATAGTTTATATATATATATTAGTTAAGTACATGATTATTTATTTATTATAGACAATATCTCATTTTCTGAAGACATGGTTGATAGTTTAACTCAAGAACTTCAACAATTTCCTGCATTGAGTAAAGATTGTAATATAAACTTAAGTTTATTAGGTAAATCTACATTACAAATTTATTTTGTATTGTGTACATTTTTATTTTTGTTTTAATTTGTGTTGTTGGAAATAGATGTTACGCAAAATGCTGATAATAATAAAAATGCAAAACAACAGAAAAAAGATGAAATAGGTTTACAAATAGGTATTTTTACTGGAAGTTATAAAAATGATGGTGTTAGCGGTGAATTTGATGGATTAACATATCCGCATTCGCGAGAAATGTTAAAGGTAGAAAAATTTGTTTTTGAATATTTTTTAATTTAATACTTTTAAAATTTTTTTATGTGTCAAGTATAATATTTCTTAAGGTCTTCCGACAAAAATTTGGATTATATTCATTTAGACCAAATCAATTGCAAGCAATTAATGCTGCAATGTTGGGGTTTGATTGTTTTGTTTTAATGCCAACTGGAGGAGGAAAGTCACTGTGTTATCAACTCCCAGCACTCTTATTGAGTGGAGTAACTATAGTAATTTCACCATTAAAAAGTCTTATTCTTGATCAAGTTCATAAACTCACTTCTCTTGATGTAAGTTTTCCAAATAGTATTTTATATGTATTTATGTATCATTTATTAAGAAATTTTGTATAGATTCCAGCTGCACATATGTCCGGTGGAATAACAGATAGTCAAACAGATGGAATATATAGAGAACTTTCAAAAAAAGAACCAGCTCTTAAATTATTATATGTAACACCAGAAAAGATCTCTGCATCTCAAAAATTTTGCAGTCTTTTAACTACATTATATGAAAGGGAATTATTGACAAGATTTGTTATTGATGAAGCACATTGTGTTAGTCAGTGGGGTCACGATTTTCGACCTGATTATAAAAAATTAAAGTGTCTTAGAGAAAATTATCCTAAAGTGCCAATCATTGCATTAACTGCAACAGCTACACCAAGAGTTAGAACTGATATATTACATCAGTTAGGTCTTACTGTACCTAAATGGTACGTAATTTAATCTTGAGTATATTTTATATATGTAATTCAATCCTTTATGGTACAATTTCGTAATAAAATTTACTCTATTCAGGTTTATGTCAAGTTTTAATAGGCCCAATTTAAGATACAGCATAATTGCCAAAAAAGGCAAAAATTGTTCAGATGAAGTAATAGCTATGATAAAAACAAAGTATAAGAATGAATGCGGTATTGTTTATTGTTTATCTCGTAAAGATTGTGATGATTATGCAGTGCAAATGAAAAGAAATGGCATTAGAGCACTTAGTTATCATGCTGGTCTTACAGATAATAATAGGAGTGATATTCAAGGACGATGGATTTCAGAAGAAGTATGAAAGTACAATTAAATAATTGCACAATTTTTAAATAGTTATATTTCTTAATTACAAATAAATTCTAGATCAAAGTTGTCTGTGCAACAATAGCATTTGGAATGGGTATTGATAAACCAAATGTGCGATTTGTAATTCATGCAGCTCTTCCGAAATCTATTGAAGGTTACTATCAAGAAAGTGGACGTGCTGGACGTGATGGAGATAATGCAGATTGTATATTATTTTACAATTATACTGATATGCATAGAATTAGAAAAATGATTGAACTAGATAGGCCAAATCCCAATGTATTAAAAACTCACATGGATAACTTATACAAAATGGTATCATTTTGTGAAAATAAAACAGATTGTCGTCGCACGCAACAACTTAATTATTTTGGAGAAATATTTGATCGACAACAGTGCATTGCTAATAAAGCTACAGCATGTGACAATTGTAGATGTAAAGTAAGTATATTTAAAACAATAAAATTTATGTTAAGTAAAATATCTTATAACTTACATATAAATTTCTAGGATGATTTCATTATGTTAGATGCAACAGATGATGCAAAACAGATTATTAAAGCTGTACGTGATATTAATCAATTAAAAAATTCTAAGCTTACGCTAGTACTCCTTACAGATATATTTAAGGGAAGTGACCTCAAAAAATTAAGAGAATTAGGTAAACGAAATTTTCTATTATATATTATATCTATTAAAATATTAATGTAATTTTAATTAATGTAACTATCAAATATTTATGTAGGTCTTACTAAGCATCCTTTATATGGTCGTGGAAAATCATGGAATAGAGGCAATATAGAACGTTTACTCCATCATATGGTGCTCAAAGAATATTTACAAGAACAGATGTATATAAATAATGAAATTGCTTGTGCTTATGTAAAAATTGGACCAAATGCGAATGAACTCATGACAACAAAAAATGTAAAGGTAGGCTAATAAATGCTTAGATTTACTTTATTTTACAATTCACTTTAAGAATAAACTGTAAGAATAGATTATTAAAATGTTTCTTAATATAGGTGATAATTCCTACGAGATCATCTAGTAGTACTACTGCTGTAGCAACAGTGTCTACAGTTACAAAAAAGATTGATAATGTACTTCTAGATCTACAAGAACGATGTTACAAAGAATTAATGGAAATAATAAAAGGAATTGCTGGAGCGCTTGATATTTCAGCATCTTCAGTTATGAATATGATCGCAATTAGAGCAATGAGTCAAAAGTTTCCAGATACTGAAGAAGCTATGCTGCAAATCCCACATGTAACTAAAGCAAATTTTGAAAAATATGGGAAAGCATTATTAGATATTACACAAAAATATGCTGCAGAGAAATGTGGTAAAAAGCTGTTATGTTTAAATAATTTTAATATATAAGTACAGTACAGTTTTAAATGTGTGTGCAAAATTAATAATTTTGATTTGTAACAGCATTAATAAATGAAGAAAAAGAAGATAGTAATAACGATGATGATGATTGGTATAACGATACCTCTACTTCTGTTTCTAAATCCAATATAGTCCGTGGTAAAAAGCGTAAAGGCAAAAGTATTTACCGAAACGTAAATAAAAAAGTCAAATCGGCAGCATCAAGGTAAAATATATATATGCATTTAATTTAATAAAACGATTATTAAAATAATTTAATAATTTAATAAAACGATTATTAAAATAATTTAATGTAATTTATATTAATTTTTAATAATTCTTATTTTATTCTTAGTTCACAAAAAAGACAAACAACGACGAAAGCAAAAAATACAACCAGTAACTTAAATAAAGGTCCAGGACTCATGAGCCTTAATCAAAACAGGAATCCATATAAATATATGCAAATCAATTAATATACTTGTTTTTTTACTGTATTTATATTTAAAAGAGCGCAATACTCTATATAATACTTAAGATACAATGTTTGTAATACAAAGTGGCAATTTTGCCATTTTAACTTAAAATAATGCAGCAGTATTATGTAATTAAAAAAATCTCTGAAAAGTATGTATAAACAGAATTTTGTAATTAAATGATTTATTTTTAATAATAACAAGTAAGTTAGCTTATTGAAAGATACTTTTCTAATTTTTTATTTGTATAACAATTTGATAAATATACATTATCTATCATTTATCTATAATTTCATATTTTATTTACAACAAATACTACATATTTATGCACAAACAAAAGATATATTAGATGTTTAAATAAATAACTTTTTATTATTGTAACATAACTTTATTCTTTCATAAAGTTAAAATAAAAATTTGAGCTATTAAGTACTTCATAACTAGTACACTATTTATAACTCGGGTTGCATTATTCTTGCTTGACGCTCTTCATTTTTTATATGTTTTTTTAGCAAATCCATAATTTCATTGTCGAATTCAGGCGGAGTGGGTTTTGCACCAGTAGCCCAATAAAATATGTCCCAATCATTGGTTGGCAAATTGATAAGACAATCGTACAAATGTAGTTGTTTATCATTAAAACTAGATAGGTATTTCTTAGCAAATGTACTTAAAAGAAGACCATTTTCTAACATACCACGTTTACGAGATTGATACAATAGTCTGAAATATAAAAAAATAAAATTACATGAAAGATATATTTTAATACTGATAATGTTTAATTTGTTTTTATATTACCGAGCTTTTTTAATATCTTTATTTTCTTCGTTACGTTGGGTATATAGTGGTATGTCGGGTTCTCTGCTTTCTGGATGAGTTATATCTTGAAAGTCATCTTTATAATTCATATGAGTTGTTGAAATACACCTTATTAAAGGTACCGGTTTAACCTTAAATTATAAATTAGAAATACTTTAATTATCTGATTTGATAACGATATTATTGTTATTGACACATTACTATTTACACTTACTGCAGGTACAAGAGATTTTATAAAAACGTTCATTTCTATTCCTTTATTTTTCTTACGTTCAAGATACAAAATTTATTACGTCTTTTTACGATTAGGTTAAGGTCAGATGAAATGTTTTTATAGTTTCTTAATTATATATATTCTTAATGTTCATATATGGCTTATTTATCTTCGCTTATTTATTTATGACTAACATTTGTTATTAAATAGAGAGAGTAAATTTAATTTATTCTGGTGATAAACAGTTTATGTCGTCAAAACACTTTTGTTGAATCAATTGTAACTATAGCTATTTTACATTTATATACTTATATTAAATATAATTTCTTTAAATAATTATAAACAAAATATACATATTGTTGTATTTTATTTATGTTCTATAAATATATAATTGACAATGTATAAATATTTCTTGTTTCGTACAAAATTGTATTTTTTAGCAATAGTCTGCCACTGCTTTATTTGAAATGGATTTTTTATAATAATAATTTATGCAATAATTGTTGACAAATTTTTCTTGACTGTTGATTTAATTATTATGCTAAATATAAATTTGTCATTAAATTATAATTACATAAATGTAAATAAGAATCCAAGGAAATGAAACAAAATGCTTTCTAACTCAAAAAACAATGAATCTATTTCTTCAATGAGTGACACAATATTAAAAGATATTAGAGATCACGATGAAAATGAGATATATACATCTAGTCCTAATATACATGAGAGAACTTTAAATAGTCTTACATATGATTGGAGTATGTGTGATATATTTGAAATAAATGAAAGTGAAGGAGAAACACAATGTGTTAATAATAAAGAAAATGAAACAGATTTGCAAACAAAAGTTACCAAACAAAATATTGTAACTCATTCTCAGAATGTGCTTAATGAAACAAATAGTCATTGGCAAGATAATAAAGCATTTACACAATTGGATCCTTGTAAATTAAAAGATAATATTTTGGATTGCTTTCAGGTTATTAATAATTTTAACATCTATAAAATTATAAAATTTTTAACTTTAGATTTATATGATCATTATGTTTTCCAAAATAGGTCACACAAAAATATGAGAACTGTTTTGAAAAAACAATTTCCACAGAAATCGTAGAGTCAATGCATATGCTAACGAATGAACAGCAGAATATCAAATCAGACAAATTAATAAAAAGAAATTCTGATAGTTGTAGCAGTACTATTCAACACAAAGTATGTTGTTTAGATAATCAAATAATTAAACAAGGTACAAGTATTCATTGTAAAAATTTAATAAACAATGATACATTTTATGGTTTACCAAATAAAGTAAAGGAACTTTTTTTACAAATTAGGGGTATTAATTCATTATACCGTAAGTACTTCAGTTACAAAAATAATTTTAATTATTAATAAGTTTATAAATTTATAAATTTTATTTTTATTCCTATTATGTTTATATTATTTTGTTACTTATTTCTTTTAGAATGGCAAGATGAATGTTTAAATTTAGATGCAGTAAAAAACAGGAAAAATTTAATTTATGCACTTCCTACTAGTGGAGGTAAAACATTGGTTGCAGAAATATTAATGTTGCAAGAACTTATATGTAATAAACGAAATGCAATATTTATATTGCCATTTGTAGCTATAGTGCAAGAAAAGGTAAACATAATATTATGTTTACTATACAATTTTTATAATAATTAATTATAAGAAGTAAATATTTATTTATAAATTTTAGGTTCAAGCAATGACACCATTCGCACTTGAATTAAATTTTTTAGTTGAAGAATATGCAGCATCAAAAGGAACTTATCCTCCAAAAAAGCGTCGTAAAAAAAATAGCATATATATGTGTACTATAGAGAAAGCATTAAGTTTAATAAATAGTTTAATAGAAGAAAATCGTTTGAATGAAGTGGGTAAAAACACTGAAAGATTTGACAATAGAAATTTTAATTGAAATGAATGTTATATTATTACTACACTATTACACGATCCAATTATGTTCAAATATTTTAGATTGGTATTATAGTTATTGATGAATTACATCTTCTTGGTGAAAGTGGAGGTAGAGGAGCTACATTGGAAGTTCTTTTAACAAAAATATTATATGTTAATGGTAATGCAATATAACATTAGATTTGTTGATACATAATTTATATATAAATTGTTATTGTTTGCTTGTTTTAGATAATATTCATATTGTTGCAATGAGTGCAACAATAGGTAACTTAGACGAAATAGCAACATTTTTAAATGCGGAGCTGTATACTGGAAATTTTCGTCCTGTAGAAATTAAGGAATATGTGAAATGCGAAGAAAATATTTGGTTACTTGATTTTACAACAGAAGAATTATTGACAGATGTAAAAAAAATTAATTATCAGGTAAGTTAATGCTTTATTGTTTTATGTAATTATCAAGTAATTAATAATTATTATTTACTTGTTTTAAAAGTATTCAAATGATGCGGCAAAGATAGATCCTGATCGAATCGGAGGTTTGGTAATGGATGTAATTCCAGAAAATTCATGTCTCATATTTTGCTCAAGTCGGAAAAATTGTGAAAATGTTGCTCTGTTATTATCTAGAATTTTATTCAAGTCAGAACTTCATTTTATATTTTAAATACATACGTATTATTATGGATTTTATTACTTATGCATGTAATAATTTATAGATCATTAGAAGATTACAAAAAAGTTGAAAAAGAAAATTTATTAAATGCACTTAAAAGTGAAGAAGGCCTTTGTTCTATCTTACACAAAACCATAAAAGTAGGTGTAGCTTATCATCACTCTGGCCTTACATCTGAAGAAAGACGATTATTGGAAGATGCTTTTAAAGCAGGTATTCTGTGTGTAATATGTTGTACATCGACACTAGCAACTGGAGTAAATTTACCAGCTAGAAGGGTATTTGTTTTCATTCATTACTTGTTTTTTAAGCAGTAGTTAATTATAGTTTGTTTTTATAAAAAAAATAATAATAACAGGTGATATTGAGGAGTCCATATGTTGGCAACCAATTTCTAAATTTAAGTAGATACAAACAAATGGTAGGAAGAGCTGGTCGGGCTGGTATGGGAAATATAGGAGAAAGTATACTTATATGCAAAAATAATGAATTAGAAAAGGTAATATTCATGTATCTTCATTACATATGTACGTCTACTAAATAAATATAAAAATATTATTGTTCATATCACTATCATATATTTATCATGTAATCAGGTAACAGAACTTTTAAGATCTAAAATGGATGATTCTTTAAGCACAATACACGTAGAAAAAGATAGAGGTATAAATAACTTAATTTTAAGTGCTATATTATTACGAATAGCGACGACTAGACTTGAATTACACAAAATAGCCAAAAAAACATTACTCAATATTCAGCAAAAACGTTTAAATGTGAATATTAAACAAATCGTGGATGAAACATTAAGTGAATTTATAAAAGCTAGTGTTATGAAAATAAAGAAAGAAGAAAAAAATTTTGACAAATTCAAACCAAATATAAGTGTTGCTTTTCCGTCACAAGATGTATCTTCTAATGATACAATTAAAGAAATAAAAGGAAAAAGAACATTGAAGCTTACTAATGAAACTGAATTAGAGTTATGTAGTCTTGGACGTGCAGCTATGAAAGGTAGAAATAATTTTATTGCTAATAGTTATTATTTAGTAGTTTATTCTTTTTTATATATGTTTTTATGTTAAAGCTTGCATTAATATGCAATGTGCATATACATTGTATAAAGATCTAAAAAAGGCTCAAGAACATTTAATTCTTATTGACTATTTGCATCTTTTATATCTTGTTACTCCTTATGATTTAATATCTCAGATAAAACTAACGGGATCAATTTATTACGATGTGGTAACTTCTAATTTATAATTTTTATTATAATTTATTATTATTGACAATAATTTTTTCATATTTTCATATATTTGTAGGTAACTAGTTTATCAGAAACACAAATGAAAACAGCTAGACTTATAGGAATTAATGAAGCAAATATAGGTAAAATACGTAATGGATTATTGCCCAAGGTTTGTATGTGGTCGTTTATATTAGATTTTTATCAGTTCATTTGTATTAGATTTATTTTTATATTATAAGCTATTTTATATGTAATAGGATGTGGAACCAAGAGTGATTCACAGATTTTATGTAACACTAATACTGTATGATTTGTGGTCTCAACATGCAGTATATGCTATAGCAGAAAAATATGAAATAAGTAGAGGTATTGTACAAAATCTTTTGACTGCTGTATCATCGTTTGCATCTTCTGTGATTCGATTTTGCCAGGTTAGTAAGTGCAGTATATATAATATTTCATAAAATTTCAACGAATGAATATTCCAGGAATTGGATGAATTTTGGGCATTTAAAGATTTATTAAATATGTTTAGTAAAAGATTATCATATTGTTGTCCTCTGGAATTAGAGGCATTGATGGATTTACCTTTAGTCAAAATTGTAAGAATATTTTTTTACCTAGAAACTAAAATAATAATTTAGTTGAATTATAATATTTATTCCGTTTTATAGGGTAGAGCACGTCAATTGTATAACGCGGGGTTTAGAACAGTACAGATTATAGCTAAAGCTCAACCAACGGATTTGCAAAATAAAATTCCATATCTGAGTAAAAAAACTGCGACACAGATTATTGCAGCTGCCAAAGTAAATTATGTTTTATATTATGTTTATATTAATGATATATTATAGTTATTTTTATTATTATTTTACAGTTACAAATAGTAGAAAAATTAGAAGATTTAAAGGAAGAAACACAAAATATTTTAGATGGTATATGAATAATTTGACGGGTCTTTAGTTGTAAAATAGTACATTATATAATCTTATATATCTAAAATCGTGTATTATAAAACTTTATTAATTATGAATGAAATACTTTGTTTATTATCTTCAAGTTCTTGTAAATTGTATTAAGCATACCAATATGTTTGAATAATAATTTTCTAAAATTATTTATGAATAAAATAGGCACAATATTTATTATTTTAAAGTTTTTTTATTATTTTAAAATGTGCTAAACAGACCAATGTATTCAAAGAATAATACATTGCTTAAGCTGGCACATATATTAAATGTCCAAAATGTGATTGATTTCATTTGGAAAGGATGGAATCAAAACATTATGGAACATCTTTTACATATCTTTATAATTATTTTTATTAGACGAAGTAAATACAGTAAATACAACAAAATAAATTTCATTAAAATTTTTAATGAAATGTATAATAAATCATTGTTTATAGCCTAACGTTTTTTATACAAACATGGCTTTAATGTAATAGAAGGTAATTTATTTCTTTTACCACTAATGTCTCCTTCTTTTTTGAAGTCTAAAAAGTAGAACAAATTGTGAGATAAATCTTTCCAAATATTTTTGAAACCATAACCATTTATTGTGTTTATAAAATCGTCTACTCGTTCAAATCGACTTTCAACTTCAGCTATCTTTAATATACCACTGGAAGAAATGTTTTTTACAAGAATTTCCTTTAAAATTCTTCTATTAAAGTTTAGTATCCATTATTATTTATTTATGTTTATTTTGTACTTACCCTTTTTTAAGAACTCTATTTGCTTCTATAATGTAGTCTTTAAGATTAGTTCCCATAAGTGATAGGCAAAATACAACAACATTAACACTATTTGTTAATAAAGGTGTATGTGCTATATCACAAGCAGTTACATTTTTATTTAGAGAAACAAAATCAAAAGAATGTACTTTATGAGGAACTGTAGTAGCAAGTCTTGCTTCTCCGCATCCAAAATCAGCAATTATGTATTGCTTTGGCCTATGACATGATTAATATTCGTTCGTTCATACGTTTGATATAACAATTAAAATAATAATTTATAATTGTAAAAAATATAACAATTAAAACAATTTATAATTGTAAAAAATATAACAATTAAAATAATAATTTATAATTGTAAAAAATATACTAACATTTTTTTAATTGAAGCTATCACATTATCAAGGGGATTTACAGGCCATTGTTCAACTTGTTGTTTATATCCTTCATGATATGCCTTAAATGCATCAGGATCATCTTTAAAATATTTTTTAGATTCAGAACTTTCATTGTTATAAAGAGTTTCATTCAAATATCTGAATCTAGAAGCTTTTAATTTAGTCATCATTCTTTGTCTTAAAGATTGTGGTTTCACGTTTACTTTCTGCTTTTCTTCTTTTTGTTTATTAGAAAGTAATTTCTGCAAATGTTTGATATCTAAGTTATGGCTTCTAGTTACTTGAGGATCATCATTTTTCTTTTTGGAAGTTGTTGAAAATTTACTCTTTCTTTGTTTCAATTTCTTTTCTAATACTTTATTCAAATTTTTCTTCTTATTTAATTTTTGTTTATCTTTTGTTTCAGGTTCTATACATTTGGATTTTGTTTTTTTTGCAATCTTATTATCATTAATTGTACTCTTAGATTGATCAGAAATTTTATTCTTTTTATTTTGTTTCTGATGTTTTAGTTTTTTGTTATTAAATTGCTGATTTTTTTTGCTTTGAACTTCTTTTACTTTATTTTTATCTTTGTTCTTTACATTTACTACTTTTATAGTGTCAGAATTTAAGAAGTCAGTACAAACACGTTTTTTGTCATTCTTGTATATTTGCTTCACAGTTTTAGTTAACTTATTTTTCTTAGATTTACTTTTGGATTTCAAATTTTGATCTTTAAGAATGGCGGGTTTAAGTTTATTTTCATCGTCTTCTGTTGATTTTTTTTTCTAAAGATATAACAAATGTTCTATAATTTCATATAATTGCAAATGTTTTGTAATTTTTATTATATAAATACAACTGTTGTACACGTATGTTGTATAACCTATTATAACTTACCTGACGATTATTCTTTTGTTTGACTGTCATATTTTTGCCAGCTTTTTTTGCATCTGTGGCATTCTTTTTCAACTTTTTAGCCATATTAGTCTTTTATTATACTTCTTTATACGAAACTACGAATATTAATAAAAATATATTCTTACTTTTCACTTTCTGTTTTTATACGACGCAATTGTTATTTCTCAAACAAATGAATAAATTATATTAGTCCTAGTAAAGAAGGAATCTTTTACTCATTGTCAGATTTATTCACTTCACGCATTACTGCTGCGAAGAAAGATCAACACACCTGATATGATTTCCCTCTCTTTTTAACTACTTAAAAAGACTAACTATAGGTGAGAAATTTAGCTGCATATGTATATTGTGTAGCACGGTATCTGACAAAGCATTCAAGTTTCGAAGTTATGGTTTATAATATAAAAATGTTTAATACATTCGCAATAGATGGCGTTTATTATAGTAATTGATAAGTGCTGCCATGTAAGACAAATGAAGGGCACTCACTAACTAGGACAGACCGGACAACCAATGTATTTTTCGTTTTGGAGGTCATTTTCGTATCACATTCTACCATTCTATCGATTTAGACAGGTTCTGCACCGCAGCGCTACTACATTTTAACTAAATAAATAATTTATAACAATCAACTTGAACAATGTATTTAAGACAAATGACGTGAATTATTGAATGAAATTATTAATTTAATTGTTTAATATATAGAAAGGTTGTAAAAATTATATTAAATAATGTTTAGAAATGTTATAGAAATAAAATAATTTAATTAATATTGTTTTAAATGTAGAATTATTCAAACTATAAAATAACGTGTTTCTATGATATTTTTGTATATTATTTAATAATTTTAACTATTTACTTATAAAAATTGAATCAATCATTGAATTTCCTCATACTACACATTATTTCATAGTTTGAATAATTTACAGCAATTAAATTATTTTATTTACAATAATGGAAAAGATAATTACATAATATATATATATATTTCTTGCTCTCTGAAACAACAATCTGAATAAACAAGCGAAAATTTTTATATGTTGCGCGATTATTCAAAAGCGACGATCACTGCTTTACTTGACTACATAATTTTTCTCTACATAAATTTTGTGCCCAAAACTGGGCAGTGCAAAATACTTTAGTGTGTCTCCGATTTAGCCAGTGGTTTTCTCCAAATAGGTATGGAAAAGATGGACGCATATAGGCATTATAAGTACAAACGTATGCCTTTCGGTCTGAAAAATGCAACGTTCCACAGACTAATGGATTCAATTCTAATCGGCTTGCAGGGAAGAACAGAGCTGTCTACCTAGACGACATTGTAATATACGCCAGCTCTCTTGACCAACATCGGGCTAAATTCGATAAATTTAGCGTCTGCGAGACGTCGATTTAAAACTGCAACCATGAGGGTTTTTGCACCGCGAGGTAGCCTATTTAGGCTACACGTAATAAGCGAGGAGGGTGTGAAACCATGGCCGAGAAAAATCACTGCTGTCCGCGAATTTCCAGTTTCAAAGGCGAGAAACGTACGTGAATTTTTGGGCCTAGCGGGATATCATCGGCAAATTCTCACAAATCTCGCCCTTTGTTCCGAACTACTCCGACAATATCGCGATTTCACGAAGCCTTTCAATATCACAACCGATGCATCAGGCTACGCCATCGGTGCGGGGCTCAGCCAAGGAGAGATCGTCAAAAACTGTCCCGTGACGTACAAGTTGCGACTCTTATACGAAGTGGAATTGAATTATTCAATCACACGGAAGGAATGCCTCGCGGTAAGAGAGTTTTTGGCCTACGTGTACGGACACAAATTCAGTCTCATCACGGATCATTGTCTGCTAGTGTAGATGAACTCTGTAAAGGATCCAACGTTTATTTAACTTGAAACGAAATTAAGACTCTCCCCTTTCTCTCTACGTTGTTACTATTGTTACTGCTGTTCTTATTATTACTAGTCAATGTGCTAGAGTAGAGTCTGCAATTTTCGCTGTCAGTGTGCCAATTCGGGGAATTGCAGCCTCGTCCAATCGGACGAGGTGACGTTCTTGTAATCTAACGTCCTTTGTAATACGACTCAGCGGTTCTTCGAAACTCCACTGTATCGTTAGGGATAGCGTTGCATTACTTGCCTCTAAGTGTTGGAACCTCGATTTGGCATACTGACAGCGAAACTTGCAGACGAACCGCGGCTTTCATCCTCATTATCCCTTTTGCAAAGCACGATATTGAGAATAAAGCGTCTCAGTAGTTTCGTTTCTCTTCTTTCATTCCGTATTAGATAAACGTGTCTCTGATACAGAAGGGGTGCTGCGACTTGTTGTATAATTTGCAATTGTATTATGTGTTGTATTTATGTACGATTGTACGTATTGTATGTATTGTATGATTTCCAATTGTATTGTATGACTGTGTGCGAGATGTATCTATTGTTAGTGCGACCGCTGTTTGGTAGTTCACATAGTTCAAGCTCAGTCTAGCGTTTTGGTGTTAAGCTTTAGATTTCAAGTTTGAACTTGAACTATGAAACGTCTGTCTCGATTTTATGTAGAATAAGGCCCTGGGCCAAGTAGAATAGGAACTCGATATTTTTTAAGTTGAATACCGAGACTTGCATGTAATGGAGATCATATATGCGAGATTCGAACGTAGTCACCTCCTCGTGGTGAGACCTATTGTGGTAATTGATTTCCAAACTTTAATCTTTGCAAAACGATATCAAGTTAAGCAACCCACAGTCCAGTTTAAGTTGTACAAAATTATTTCATAGTTGAGTAAACTGGACTGTAGGAATAATTAGTTGATAAGTAAATTATTGATAAAAAATTATGAATATTCAGCAACGAATTCTTGAGATATTCCCACTTTTTATTCACAATATCTAATACATTATCTTTTGCAAATGTAAGTGTAAAGTTTATTAATTAATTTTTTCATTCGTTTACTTTCACTTTTTACAGAATATATTAAATTGTGAAACATCGTACGCTCTTTTGAAACAATTTGAAACGTGACTTGATCATCTTGTAGTAAGGTTGAAAAAAAATTTGGTATTTTTTACTTCATTTCATATTTCGTATTTAAATATTTTTTCGTACTCAAATATTTTTATATTTCTAGGTAATTTTTTCGTTAAATTCACCATATATATAGCCATTTACAAAACACTCGTGAGAAACTGCTTGAACTGAGTCATGTAACCAATAAGTATTTACATTTGCTCATTCGCGACTTATATCGCGATATAATATAATTATCCGTAAGCTTTTTATGTAACTTTTCCCGTGCTTTTTAAATAGATCGAAACTGTTTCCAAAATGTCAGTATATTCCATGGATTCGCTCGAGAACTTTGGCGAAATCTCACCGAGGAATCAGAATTTTTTATACAGAAACACCGATGGATTCAACCTAGAACCAAGTAAAACTTTGAATATTAATTTATTTGATGATCATTAACTCGGGAAATAACATACACAGTATTTCAACATTTAGCATTTACATTCCAGTATCTACTCCTGTGATCAGTAAAATTACAATTTTTCATTACAACGCATCGTTTAATCACTAATAATATCGACGACTGATAATTCAAGAGTTATACTATCATTAAGCGATTCAAATACTAATAATTAAGTATTAAGTCTTGATGTTGTAAATAGACTAATTTTTAAGTTACTGTTTAAGCTTCTAGATAATAAGAGTCTCGGATATTTGATATCTTTGCTAAGAAACGGTCTGAAGAAAACGAGATCGGTTCACCAGAGAGTATTGATTTTTGTTCCGTTTCATTTTTACCGAAAATGTTTCAGATACCGGATCTAATGAAACTACGTCGAGTATCAACAAAGACACGGGGACAGCCGGCAGCAAGAATGCGATAATTGCGAACAGGGGACTCGTAGACACTTCCAAGCAACGATGTCCGACGTCTTCGGGCAGTGGAAAACGAAACGTCGCAGATCCTCTTAAGAGAAACGTAAGATCCGTGGCGTGATGAGAAACCGTTCTGATTCCACTTGGCTGCAACATACTATTTCACAAGGAACATTCTGATCATTTCACAAATTATAAACTTCAATTTTTATTGTTCTATTATTTTTGTATTACGACTGTGCTGTTTAAAACATCAATTGAAGGAAAAGGAAGAAAGAGAAGCTTATTGCTTATGAGTATTAGGTGATTATAAATTTACAATTTTGCTTTCATTTACCGAAGAGTGAAGTTCCTTCAATTTGTTCAATCAAGCCAAGGAAATAAATATTTTAAATCAAGCCTACTTTCTTCCTTATTTTTTAGAACACAAACGGTTCAAAACGGGAAGAGGATGATGGCAGCAAGAGACAAGTGGTCGACACAAGTTGTACCAAGCGTTTCTCGAAGACGTCGGCGACGAAATGTTGTTCGAAGGACGTACCGATGTCTATGAAGCCGAACAAAAAACTCGGAAACGTGCTCGCCCCGAAGGTTCAGCAGGCGAGAAAGCCACGCTCCTATTTGGAGCTTTATCGTCGGAGATTCAGTTAGTCTGAAACGAGATGATGTTCCTCCTCCTCGTTCTTGGTTTGTGGCTGACACGAAGGGCGGGAAGTGTGCGTTTACGCGGGGACACTTGAAACGCCACCGGAACGATGTAATTTTCCTCGGAGAAGGTTTACCTTGGTCGTGATTAGATGTCTTTTCGACGTTGGTGGTATATGTCCAGGGAGAATTAGAACGTACGGTGGTCATCTCAGGACCGTCCCTTCTTGTTTGTTTGTCCAGGGACCGGCCATACTGCTGCTTTATTGTTATTTGGTCGCGTTGGATCTTCCTTGTAATTCGAAGCGCGACGTGTCCACTAGGTCCGATTTACCGCGGGAAGAAATATTGTTTTTGGCAGGATTGCTATTTTTTAACGGTCACGAGCGCCAGGGCACGCACGACGCCCTGGAGATTACGCGTGGACTGTTGTAGTTTGATATCGAAGGGATTTAGATCTGGAAGCTTTGAGATTTGGATGCATGAAGAATTTATCCGCTTTAAATGCTGTTGTGTTAAGTTTAATTGCAAATTACTGTTATCTACCGATTTATCCTCGTACGATAATGATTTGCAAATTAATTTACAATCTTTTTTACAAACGCATAGTTTCGAGATTTACTTGCGTTGTACACTCAGTCTCAGTATTTTTTGATCTTTATCATAGTTCTCGAAATATTGCTGTTGAAATATCGGAGATGTTAAATATCAAAAGATTTGAGAGTATCCTTGCTTCGAGTCGTGTACAAACTAGCGATTCTTACTTCAATTTCAAAGCGATAGAACGAAGAACGTCCTGAGGAAGATGTATCTTTAGTATCTCGTTGTTCGCAGGTGGACCACAATACAAGGCTCGATCCCCGGAGGGTTCCACCTTGTCGGTTTGCGGAGACAGCGAACGAGAGGAGCTCACTGACGACGATACACGTTCGTTGGCGACCCCGAGGGACGATCAAAGCGAGCTGAGTTTTTATCGACGTATAATCGAGGGATCTACCGATCCTCTGGCCTCTGCCAATCGATCCGCTAAAACTGTACGTCGACCAACGTTCCAAGACACAAACACTATCTTCTCCAGCTCGAACACAGCTAAGTACAGTGCGCCTGACGATAAATCGAAGAAGAGTCTCGGATACAAGCCGTATACCATCGAGGAGTACAAGACCTTGCCGATACCGAAGCTTGATCGATCTCTTGGGCCCGATAAAATTGAGATGCAAGCGAAGGTAAGTGTGTTTCGTTTGTTCCCTTCTGATATATCCTTTGACCGTACTTAATTGAGCTGGGATTTATTCGTCGTGAGATCGAGACCAGAGAATTAGGGTTGGCAAAAATCTTGCCGTTGATAATTATAACTCAGGACTTAGTCGATGTGATTTTTATTAGGTATAAATACATTTATTATTTCTTACTATGTACATTCATATACGTCACGACTTGAAGAACTAGAACCTAAGAGATTTATTTTATTCATTTAATAATTTAAAATATTCTATTTATTATTATTATTGTTATTTTTTTTGCATCCTAAAATTCAATTCCTACGTAGTCTTTTTTTTATAAGAAAACGTTTCTAAACATATATTTTCGTATTCATAAAACGTGAATCGCATTTTTGATGATTCGCGGATGAGCAGGGCTATTCGGTCTAAAGTCGAGTTAACAGAAGTTCGAACAGAGACATCTCGCAATCTCGTTTCCTTGTCCCACCGGAAGTTAACCTGCCGGCATTGCGCCGAGAAAGCGCAAGTAGAAGAAACTTCGCTTCCGCCGACCCATCACAGTTTACAATTTCACGGAAGACCTAAAGCGAGTTAGCTTGTCGCCCGTCTTCGTAACTTCAATCTAATAAACATGCGGCCGTTTCCTCGGAGCTACCTTATCATTTCCTACCTTCTATTTTCTTCGTACAAGTCCTATCAAATTCATGCGTCGAACGATACGCGGAACATTTCGTGGATTTCCAAAAAGGTCAGGCACCTTTACGAGCAAACTTCTAGTAGAACATGCATAAATCCTCAGTTTATCGACGAATTTAAACTTTCATCTTCAAACATTTGGTCACATTATAGAAATATTATTTGTTGTAAGCTGATCGAGGATATGGAAAGAGAACAGTTAATTTTAAGTGATAAGCAATTTTATGAGGAACAAGGGATGATGTTAAGCAGAATCGTTTCAGAGATCTACTACAAAAAAAAAAAAAAAAGTGTACAATTCGATCCTGCATCAAAAAAAAAAAAAAAAAAAAAAAAAAAAAAGGATTAAGAAATACAGTTTTGAGGAAAGTACGGTTTATCTGAGACAAGAGAAAAGTCACTACAACTTCGCTAATTATTCGAATTTCAAATAAATACTTCTGGCATAATGTACATATATAAAACTTCACACATCGTCGATTAGATAGATCTTAAACGATCTTTTAAAGTGAATACGAGCAACGTTTACTACAGGAATTAACAGGATGGCGTCGCGAGAGCGGCGAATGCTTTGAAAAAAATCGGCAGCAATGTCGTTCCTCCAGGACAGCATTCTGGTTGGCGTGCCGGTACAGCTTCGACAGCCGCCCGTCGCCAAGCGCACGACGAGGAAATAGTTGTCGCCGACGTACTCGGAGACACAGTAAATTCCAGAAGCCTTTGAGCTAAATACTCGAGAGGCAGAGGGTCGGCCTGTAAATTTTTCAGAGTTCCCAGCACCGCGAGTTGGAAGAACAGGGATAGAGGAGGAAGGAGGTCAGCTCCCATGGAGTCACGCGCATTCTCTCGCGTGGACACGTATCCGCATTCTTGCTCGCTTTTGAGACGGAGGAATTTGATCGGCAACGATTTCACTGGATTGGAAATCAAAATTTCACGCGATTGTTCGGCGACGATTCATCAATTTCTATCCGTCTGGATATGATGCTGCAACTAGGTGTCAGTCACGATTACTTGAGAAAAACGCTTGGATCGTCGTTGAGAATTTTATTTAAGGAATTTCAATCGTTTTTTTCTGATGGAAACTGTTTGGAAGATGATGGAACGAAGATTTCTCGCAATATCTGAATATTCGCGAAATATTTAAATATTTCAATCATGGAATATGGAAATTGTGTCATATCAAACTTATCACGTTAGATTTCCTTCTTTGTTACGTGAATTGAACGTACACGAACGTGAATTATTGTCAACGCGATGTTAGCATACGAACAAGAGTTCCGAAGATTGTAACTGTTTGCAGCGATAAATAATATTTCAGTAACTCACTCTGTAACGTAAAGTTACATCAAATCGACGGAATTGTAATACGAGCGAAGCGTTACGGAGCAGCTCTGTTTAAACTGGAGTATAGTTTTGGAAGATATATCTTGGGATATTTAGTGGGTCGAGGATGATTTTAGTCTTTAGTTGCGAACTGAATCAAGCTTGGTACAATTTCAAGCGGGGAATGTCGATGAATAATACTTGAGGAGGGGGAGAACTGTTGAGAGAAACTAAGTGAATTGATTTAGACGATCGATCATTCACCGACAGATGGACGTAAACTGGGTCGATCTCAATCTTTAATACGTCGAGTTCGCGTTTGTTGCTCCCGTGTCTTGTAATTTTTTAAAACGGGACAAGCAGAACAATTTGGATCACGATCCAAACATAATTGCATTGAACATTTCGTGCTAAAAAGCAAGGCTCAGCCAGGATCAACGAGCAGTTACACGGTAGGAGGTGTGCACGTACGGTGGCGGTACAAAAAGAAGTTTCAGGCTGCAACTTGCCCCCGGTGAAAATACCGACTTTATCCGAGTATCTTTCTTACAGCCGCACATTTGTCGTACATTCTTTCGCTATTATCCGGGATTACCGGAGTAACTTGGTACCGGGGTAGATAAGTACACACGGGAATAAATTTGTTCCTGGTGGACGCGCCGTCGAGAACAGTTTAAATGAAACGCCGGGAGGAGGTCAACGGACTGGAACAAGGGGACAACAGAGGTACACCATAATGTCCATAATTACACAGACACCCGAAAGGTTGCATTAATATTGCCCGGTTTAACTTGCCGTGATATTAACTGTACCGACGTGTATTAACGTTGCGGTTTCACGAGAGCATGACGCGCGACGTGTAAACAAGAGAAACGAAAAAACAGAGTGACTATAAAGAGAGAGAGAGAGAAAGAGAGAGCAGTGTGATAGAATTGGAGGCTCCAAACGACAAGGGGAATGAAGAGAAAGGGGATGAAATAGACGGCATCGTCCATTGTAACGTCGTTTGTGGCTATTTAACTTTTAAGGATAACATCGTGCGATGCATCGGACCTGACCCTTTCGCCAGATACAATTTCCTCCTTTCCCCTTCCGGTTCTTTTGTTCTTCACTTCTGTCTGGCCTGGTTACCACCTGCCTCTCACCCATCCTCCCTATCCGTTCCTTTTGCATCGTCCTCCTCTTTCGACGAGCATTTGCATAATCTACTTTACTCGTTGGATTCGGCCGGGGGAGAGTCGGCACTCGACGATTTTCGGCGTAGCTCGATCGATCGATCTTACTGCACTTTTAACGGGCAAACCCGCGCCGGATGCTCCGATGCTTGCGAGTGTGCATGTATGTGTGTGTGTGTGTGTGTGTGTGTACGTGCCTGCGCGCGTGTGGCAGGGAGAAGGAGCAAGAAGAAGAGAGAAAGGGGGGCAGGGAAAGAAGACAGAATGGAGGAGAAGCAAGAGTGAGAAAAAGAGCGAAAGAGGGAACGAGGGAGAGAAATAAGAGGCACTATACGTACGTACGTATATATAGGGTAGAAGTGTGCCGTTGTCAGACGCTTCGTCGGATGTAGGGGTTGCGCGTGTACGTGCTCGCGTTACCGGAAACTTGCAGAGGGATGGCGGAGGCCGTCGCGGAGCTTTCGTAAAAAGTAAATAAAGCCCCCGGCGCCCATCCGAGCAGCCCCTCCTCCCCTCTGCCCCACGCTCTCACCGCCGGTCTGTTTAGTTTGAAAGTTTCATCGAAGCGATGGCAGCTTCAGGGATTGTTTGTTGTTGCAGAGAGAGTGGCTGATGCGGCGAAGGTCATACGGGAACTCAGTTAGCGCGCGTAATCGCCAGCGGATACTGCTGCAAGCATACAGGACCAAGGTACGTGTCATGCGCACAATTCTGACGTACAGCGTCGGACGAGGGTCTGCGAGCTTATGGTCAAGGGGAAACGAGAAACAACAATGCGACGATTTTTAATGAACGATGCGTCTGAGAACAATTTTTGCTACTCTCTTGTAGGCAATCCAGCTAAAATATACGTATAGAAGCTAGAATAGAAGCTAGAAATTTGCAGGGGTATGTAATTTATTAAGGAACACTGTGAATGCCTTATTACTTTGTGATTTTGAGTATTGTCTTTACTACTTACGTTTCAATAATTTTGTTTTTTCATATTCTGCTTTCATAAAATATAATCAAACGTTTAAATTCGCGTTTGGTGTTTAAGTCTCGGGTTGGTCCTACGAGCAACACGTGCAGGCGATATTTCTTTACAAACTTTACGTTTGTATCGCTTGCTTATTAGAATTAACAGTAGGGATAAGCGACGTTTTGTCGCGGTGAAAATAAAAATTCTACAAAATTCTAAAAAAAAGAGAATAAAAAGATATAAGAGTGTTATTTTGTTTTGTTTTAACGATGTTTTATACTTCGCTCAAAATTAATTTGCAGCGAACATTGTGGCCATTAAAGCGCGAAGTGTTTTCGTACTCGAGGATGCTTGTAAATAATTGTAAACATTTAATTAATTTTATCGTCGAACAGTTTCCCGTTATTTTGTACAAAAAAAAAAAAAAAATAAAAAAAAAAAACGCGGCACGCAAAAGCTTGCAGCAAAAGTTTGAAAATTTCCGATACACACACGCGCGTGATAATTTCAATTTGCGACAACGTTGCAAAACGTACCAATACTAATCTCTATCGACTCACGCACGGAAAATTGTTCTCATTTCGACGCTTTCGAATTCGTTAAAAAAAAAAAAAAAAAGAAAGAGAAAATCGAAAATCGAATCGAAACGTGCGAACGCAAATCAAAGCCAACTATCCTGTGTTTGGAACCATAATGACGTAGAAAAAGGATAGCCGAGGCGTGGCAGGATGACGAATTAACATCGTCTGCTGTTTGCTCGCGTTACGCTCGATACTTAATTGCCAATTAGAGGATGCAAAGAGGCATCGCGACGAAAACTGATTCGTTTTACTTGTTCAGCGCGCGAGAGTCAAGCCTCGTAATGGTCGCCACGGAAGATTTATAAGAGAAATTAATTACGTACGTATCACTTTCGCGTTAACAATGGCGAGCGTCTCCTTGTTTTTTTCTCCCCCCCCTTCCACCCGTTTATTCGTCGTTCGTTCCATCTTCCCTTGGTTCACACGTTTTGCTCCTACGTTCGTTACAAGATCGTTAACGTCGCGCAACCTCTCCCGCCATTGGCCTTTCAGATTTGCAACGTCGTCTCTGTCGACACAGCAATTATTACGCGATTGAATCGCGATTGTTTGATTCATCGAAATTAACTTGATTTCGTAATTACAATCGAGAACGCGTGCGTACGCGCACGGTGTTACAAACGCATCTATCATCAGAGTATATTAACCGTTCACTTTCATCACAAGGGGATTAAGTTTCCTTAATGGTAATCCGCTCGTGTTTAGGAAACCGAGAGAAACGCAGGCAGAGCGGGTGCAAACACGTTTCGCAGTTTGTTAATTACACGCTCCTTATCGCGCAGTCGTTCCATCGGTGATACAGCATGCAAAATTAGTCTTTAGCCGTTAGATGGAGTTAGATCATAAGACGTCGAGGTCGAAGCGGGAGGGGGCGAAGGGGGGAGGGATGGAAAGGGCAGGAAAAGGACGGGAAGGAATGGGTGGATGCGCGTGGATGCTGGTGGGCAAAGTAGAGAGACTGGTATCCGAAGCTAAATCCAATTATATGCACAAAGCGAGGGCTGCAGGCCGCAACTACCACAAGGACAGGGCAGGAATTGAGGATACGAGGGCGAGAGAAGGTACAGAAATTCTCTACACGTGGATAAACCCGTGTTACATCTCTCTGGAAAGGGGGACCGGGTCCCGTGACTCGCCTACCGCCGTTGGAATTAGATTTTGCTTACTTTCGTCGTTGCGAGAGTGGCCCCGTCTCGCTTCTAGCATCCTCATCTGTCCTGTCTGTCTCCCTCTATCGATAATCGCGGTCTGAATTTCAACGAGTTACGCTCTTTATGCATGTTTGCCCGGGGCTTTCTTTGTCCTGCCGTTGCGTCGACGTACTGGCCACCGCAAAACAATTTACAAAGGAATTTCGGAATGGGTTCGCGACGTTTCGCAATACCAATCCCAGAGGCAGGGGCAAGCAACTTCCCGGGAAACTATTTAAAAATAATTTCCGGCGTTACGCCCCGGCGTGCGACGTGGAATTTTTAACGAAACGATCGAGTTTGTTGACGTGGGAATAGTTTCGAAAATTAACGTCGTCATTAACGAAAGTCCGTTGTAATCTAGGATTCTAGGAGAAATTGCTTTAGTCGAAAAGTCACATGAAAATGTTATTTAGTTCGTAGCGTAGATGCTTATGTTCATGTCGATACTCGATAGCAGACCTCGTGATTTTTTTCTTATTTTCCCCGTTGTTTCCTTACACTCGACGGAGTGTCTTATTGTCTTTCAGTTTTATTTCGGCCCAGCATGCGAAAAGACTTTTGAACTGGTTTTAACTACTGACTTGTCCTTTATGTCCACAGACGAGGGATGCTGTCGCTGAAAAATGCTTCCTGCCTCCTTTGAAGGATCAGGAGGTCGATGCAAAGGTAAATCAAGAGTCCTTACTTTCTTGCGATCGCTCAACAATGATCCTTTTTCTGATATCCCTTTGTACGATTGACCGAAAAAGGGGACTCTCCCTGAGATGCTTCCATCTATCTTACCATTTTTATTGATTTGATCTGCTGGATCGATAGTGGCCGGTTGCATCTCGGCGCAAAAGTTCTAGCGTGCATTTAAGGGGAAAACAAAAATCCCGTCAGTCTCGTTCTCATACCTTCAAATAAAATTTTACCTCTTGTTTTTCTCTTCAATGTGAAATATATTTTCCAAATCTTATCTCAATCGATCAATATTGTCAATGATACAAGCATAATTTTTATCGTAACAGATGCAAGATGACTCGATGTGTTCGACAATAATCGAGGATCGAGGTTCAACTATACAAACACATAGCGATACGAATGGCGGCAGATATTCAAAGAAAAACATTTGCAAGGTATCATCGTCAAGAAGGTCTAAGAAATTCGAACGAACATCGAGTTTCTGTTCGTCGTTAAATTCGTACGGCATCATTGAAGATTCATATTTGGAGTCCTTGAGGCAACGTCATCTTTACGAGAAGGAGATGATAGACCGTATTATAAACCAAACGCTACGCCCGTAACTATAGGGTGGCATAACATCATGAATAATTTACTGCCTGTTCAAAAAGCTGTGAGGATAAAGTGTGTTTTTAATTGGATCTTAAATAAAACGGAGGACGGCTACGGCGTCGTGAAATTGGAAAATTTCACATAAATGTGAAAACGTTTCCTTTGATACAGGTAATAGGATGAATCGTGGACTATTGCAGGCAGTTTAACGAGGTAAAGGTAACGTTGTTGTCAATTTGAATTTAAAAATATTAACAAACGACGAACGATGTACATTTTATAAGCTTAATTTCAATGTAGAAAAATATGCGAAACAAAGTTTAATTGTCAAACGTTCTACGCTCGACGACTAAACTCGCATTCTTTATCGCAATTTGCAAAAGCTATGACATTCTCCTCGTGGTAGCTAAGAACTCGCGTCATTGATTATAATTTGATTTGACAACGAAGAGTACATGTACAATTTCATCGGGAAAACGAGTCCTCGCTAAATAAAAAATATGTTTAAAGCGGTTGTGAAAGCATTTACATAAATCAGTCCATTGATGCGTACGTCCGTTGATCGTCCATCGTTTCTTCCAATCGCTTCTCCCAGTCTCAATCGTTTTCTGCTATCATCGCGCGACTTTTCACGGACAAGACGTTCTCAAATAAATAAATCATATACTCCAATGCCGCACACTCTAGAGATTAGACGATTGATAAAATATTCAAACGTAATTCCATCTGTGTGACTTATTCATTAAATGTTACCTCAGGATTCATAGTTGATGGAACGGGCTGGCGGCCGTGGCGCGGCACTTACGCAGCTGGTCAGGCATAACTATGCGCACTTTTCTATTTATACTGACAACTAGACCGTACGATACACCGGGGAATGAACTGGGGCCGGCGCAAGCTGTCTCGGCGAATTCAGAAATTATTCAACGCTTTTTGACGTCTCGAGTACCCGGCGGTTTGGCTCGCCAGGAATTCTAAGCTGTGTCAAGGTTCCACCGGGCGAACATTACCGACCATTTTTATCCGTGGAAAAAGAATTTAGCGATCTTCGGGATCAAGAACTCGGAGCTGTCCATCTCTTTCTTGCGAGCTCTCCCCCCTTAGCCCTTAGTTTTATATCGCGAGCGATTTTACGAACAGGTAATCGGGCTTGTGAAAAGATTTTAATTCAGACGTGCGTTCTATCGTTTCGCGTTGGGCCGTTCTTTTTTTAACAGTCCCGAGACCGAACGTCCGTTGATTACTTCGACGAGGGAACGGGTGAACATTTTTGGCGAAGCTGAACGCTGCAACGGGCAGCAACAGTCTGGAAAGTTGGATTCTGACGCGGCTATTTAATTTCCGCACGGCGGACTGTTGTTATCAAGTTCAAGTTTTAACGTGTTATCTTAGGGACAGGAGAAAGGTAATCATGCAAATACGATAACACCTGTCCACGGCTTTCCTAAGGCTTTAAATGTTGGACAGAAGTTAAATTGAATACGTCCCCGACATTTATTCAAAGGATACCGCCGGTGTGGTGGGACATTTTGAAATGTCTCTCTGTCGAAATTCTCGCGTGAAAGTATCGTGACGGTGAAATTGAACTTTAACTCGCTTTAATTGAATCGAAATCGAATGCGCCAGATCGCGCCACTCGGCCTGATATTATAGTGATTATGATAATTTATATTTATATCACAATACTATAAATAAATAACTCCGTAATTAATTTTAGTTGTTTATATAAAAATATTATCAATATCACAAAANCATACAATTACTAATAATTTAATGAAGATTACATAATGAAAGTTAAATGACGAAATGACGAAATAACGAAATAACGAAATAACGAATGAAGAATTTCTATTATGGCTACAATATATATAAGTGTCAGTAAACATTTCTATGGTGATAATAAAATTAATAGCTATTTTTAAATATTCTATTGTTTATATTAAATACACATCTCGACGGAACATAGATGTCGTTGATCTAAATTCTTCGAAGTAGAGGTCGCTACAATGTTTGACAACGAACGAATCATAAATTGAACATTTTATTAGCAGATTTTTAAACATTACGAATTCCTCTCTCATTAATTCCCAACATTCGTATAAATTGAAAATTCTATTCAAATTACAAATATAAACCTCCGGGTCTCGATTTGCCCAACTACAATATTAAGTCAACAAGGTGCCAAGTTTCGTAAAACGGGAACCAAACATATACTCGGATGTTAGTTGCTTCTCGTGCAACCATTACAATCGATAATTTTTCAATTTTCATTTTTAACCTTATTGCCAATGTAGCGACCTCCCCTCATCTTCAAATGACGATATCCCCGTTTCCGCGGGGCGATCCGTATATCGCGGTATAAATCGTCACGTTGAGAAAATTGTTATCGGCAACTCGAGATATTCAGTAAACAGGGATATTCATCACGGAAGCGCGAATCGATAGTGGGAATCCTCGGGTCCGTAACGACTGTCTGCGAGGAAGTCTCTCTCTCTCTCTCTCTCTCTCTCTCCCTCTGTCTTTCTCTCTCGGCTGGCAGTCGCGGCGCCGCGAGCTGCCTGCACAGAAGCCGATGCGCGTGAATTAGCGATGCATCTCGAATAGATTTATCGCGGCCAGATTAAGATTGACCCCTAGGAGAGAGCGTGGAAATAATCGATTTCCCCTGGTTGCGCCCGCGCGGCCGTCGAGTCGCGGCCAGCACCCCTAGTGGTGGTTGACATCACTATCGTGAACTGTCTACGTGGACAAGGGAAAGTCGCGGTGGCGCGTGGGCGTGGTCGTGGTGAACCGTGACGTGAACAGTGCATCACGTGCGTGCGTGCGTGCGTGCGTGCGTGCGTGTCGCGGCGTTTTGTGCGCGGCCTGATGCTGAATGCACGGGGCGCGAGGCCAACGGCAGGGGTTGGCACGGACTGATTTCACCATCAGACTGCCGCCAAGCGGGGAGGTCTGTCTCGCGTGCCAACACACATCAATGGTTCAGGTGAGTGGCGTGTGTGATTCCTTATTCTTTTCTTTCTTTTCAACGATAAGTCGTTGGTTGACGATTGATCGTGGAACGCTGCTCGGGGAGCATCTTCTGCGCGGCGTCACCTTCAACGGAGGAACGTCGTCGTCGTCGTGTGTTGTTTCGCGAATAAACGACCATCGCGTCCGAGATGTCGCCACTGTGGTGGACGATACCACTGTGTCACGTGGCTTGGTATCATTGCACCCTCGGCTTTGCTTTCTGCATATACATATGGATGTGGATGACTTGCTTCGTCAATTGCTACATTCACGGTAGAATTTATTAAGGGCGGTACGTGATTTTCGTTTTCAAATTAAACGTGACATACAACTTCTGATATCGAGGTTTTTTTTTTTTGCATATGGTATGGGATTTTGCAAGTATAGTATTACATGTACTACAAAAGAGATTGTGTTTAGGAATAAGATTTAATACTTTGTAGTATATATGTACATTGTAGTATATATAGTAAGACTTAATACTTGATTCTAGATTGATAGAGCCAAGATTTTGTCACGATATTCGTTACGGCACGTGCGTTTGTGTTCTTATATCGCGAGATTGTTTACTATACTGACGTGAGAAATCGTGATAGAGGTTTGTTCACGATACTTGCTAAATTTAGTTGAAATGCCATAAAAAAATCGATTATATCGCGTTCGATCGGTACATGTACTTTTTTTTTTTATTACGTATTATTCGTTAGAATAAGAAGGTTCTTTGAACGAAGAAAGTTTCATAGTACGCGCCTTGTCACGTTGATAAGATTATGCAGTTTTAAACATCATTTCGAAACCATCTGCACTTGCAATACTCGATGCAAAATTCAATGCGATAATAAAAAACGTACTGTTACTTTTTTACAAAAATCAAATTTCATTTTATCTAATTGTAAGACATACCGCAACATAGCAGCTGACAACGAATAATTCGTCTTCGCAGGAAACTCAATTGTCGTAAAAGCTATTAAAATAGAGCATGTCCTGTTTCGTCTCTAATCAGTCAAATTATTCACTCCTGTTATCCGCGATATCGTTATCACGTAAATATCTAATCTCCATCGAATGGCAATTCTCCAAAGGAATATTTTAGTCGAAACTATCGCTGTATAGCTACATCACGTCGTTCGTTTTCTACCGCGATTGTTATAGTTGTCGACCGATAACCATCGCGATTTTATGGCCATCCGTTTGCACGGGCCGATATCGTACATTATTTAAAACGAAAAATCGTTATCGCACTATTCTGATAGACGATTTCCATCGACCATGTCGAGTTGATCACACGTATAGCCGATCGTGACACGTATCTCGTAGGCGGGATAGTTCGAAAAAATTAGCAGTGTTGTGGAGTCTGACGCGAGGCTACGTATTAATCTGGCAGGAGTCGCCGGAAATTCTTGGTTGGGGCAGGGGAGGCTAAGGGAGCAGTGTAAACCCTTAGCTGGCTCGTTGCGGCCCTTTATGTAAATGGATAATGGGTCTCGCCGGCACTTGGCTCGGTTCCTAGACGACCAGTACCACCAGCAAGCTGCATTGCAACGCCGAAGGGCAGTTCATTAACTGCCGGACTCTGGTTCGATGAGAGCTACGGAGAGCCGAATGGCTTTGAAGTGGCGGACGCCTCGAGGGCGTCCACTGCTGAACAATGAGAATTATCTTGCCTTTCTCTTTCCCTTCCATTCTGACCATTTCCTTCTTTATCTGTTCGCGGTCTTCGCATCTCCATATTCATTCTCTTTTCGTAGCCGTGTGTTACACACACGCACACGCGCCTATTACACGTATGTATGTATGTGCATGCGGTTGTGTATCCTATCTGCACAAGCGTTTGCGCAAGCACTCGCCGGGCGTCTATAATTGAGCCTCTTCGGGCGAGGAAACAATCATCGCGGGAATCGGCGTGTATGAAAGCGATCTTAATGAATTGACGGATGAGAAGTATCGAAGTGTGTCCTTTCGCGACCGCTGCCAATTATTGTGGTCAGCGAGCCAAACGGGATGGTCGCCTATCGTCGATGTAGCTGTATAATTACGGGTAGAAACGAAGCGCAAATACCATTTTGAGCCGGGCATATTCAGCCCGAATTGCTCATTTAGCCCGGAGAATTGAAATTCGCGGGATTGAATAATATGAGGAGCTGCTTTTGATCAGGATCCTCTTGCATAGTAATCATTGATTAATAATATTGGCAGCGGGCAAGTGAAAAATCCGTGTAATTTTGATTTTCCGTCCAACAGAACGAGGTTTGCATACGCTTGCCTGATATAATAGTTCATTGACTAAAAATTACAGTCTCAATTGTGCAAGTGAATTCTAGATTTATAAACAGAGACACGAGAATTGCCTTTGAATGCCGTAAACTGCTAGAAAACTTTTGTCTTGAATTTTATGAAATTTCCTTTGAAATTATATTTAAAACTTTGTACAGACACACGGTTTACTAATTCCTCGGTAAAGAGTATTTCAGTAAAAGTATAAAAATCTTGACAAAACATCCGGAACAGAGAATGCTCACGGAAAAGGGGCTCTTGTAAAAAGAAATAGGACACAAAACGGAGATGGAGATTCTGTTAGTAAACGAGCTGTATAAATCATACTTTCAGAGACTATTTTTTTTCTTCTTTTCTTTTATACAAAATAAAAACTTTCTGTTGTTTGCTGTGAGATGCGCTCTCTGCACGAGCAAAGCGAATCTCAGTCGTCATTGTTCAATTAAAATTCCTTTCCCTGATAGTTATTCATTCAGTTATATTTGTCAATCTTACAAGTTCTCAATTCCCTAAAGAAGTGATCGAGTTTATAAATATTTTGATATACCCTTCTACTTGATACAATCTTTATTTAAAAAATAATTTAAAATTTATTTCAAATGTAATTAAAATATAAAGTGTAAATCAAATTATAATCTAGAAAAGATCGTACAATGTTAAACATTGAATTTCAAAGTGAACGCACGTTGTGGCTCGAATCTTTTGGAAATTTATAATTTATGATCTTGGTATGATCCGATTCACATTGAAGTTTCTATGATGGCACAAGCAGTAGCTTGCATTACGTTTTCTCATTTTTATATACATACGTATATGATATTTCGATGGTGTTAATTGTTACGCGCTAAGTAAAGCCAAATGTAAGAGAAGGATAGCAATTTATAACTCAATGATGACTTCTACTACTAACAGCAGTCTTGTATTAGGTTATAATTATTGCAGCTTAGTTAATGACTCTTTATCAAAATAATTGGTTGCAACGTGATAATCGTTCGCCCAGCATAAATAAACCCTGCTGTACGTAGATCTGATTATGCTTTTTGATTCTCTATATTTGGTAGTTAACTAATGAGTATCTTCATACGTACGTACCACTGCCTTTCTATTACTAGTGATGATTTGGTAAATTATTTCATTGATTGTACTTTGATTGTTTCTAAATGTTCTTTAACATTAGAATCACTATAATGTCCAACTAAACATTTCATTTATAATTACAAATTGTAATTAAAAATTTGCGTTTGTTATCTCAAAATACATGAAAATAATAATGCGGATAAACAGTCATTCACATGAATATCAAACGTTTAATAATTTATTTTACTGCGCACAGTCTGTACTAAGAATTGATCGAGTTCATTTGGTTTTGTAGTCCGAATAAACTCTATCCAGCAGTTCACTATTACCGCGTAACTCGTTCTTCACGTCTCTTGATCCCGTTCCAACGGTATGCTCCCAACTCGCAAACTGTCGTAATTCATCCGTCGCAAAATCTCTATTAAACTGAATATTCAAGTCTACCATTTCCATAGCTCAATATATAAGACGTACGTTCTTTCTTTTTTTTTTTTTCTCCGAGGGAGAAGGAAGGAACTTTCAGCTTGTCCGAGACTCAGAATTCACAAGCTGAACTCGCCGATTTATCGGCAGGTATGCACGACCGATCGATCATTTCGCAGTTACAATACTTCGTTGGAACGTGTCCGCAGTCAGAGTGTACGATCTATTCGTCTCGCAGATGGTGTCTCGTCAGGCAGGAGTATCCGAAATGATTCATTCGATCGGAGATGGTGCGGGCGCGCAGATAGATTTCTCTTGTCCGCCCGGTAACTTGTTTGATTTCAATCATTTTCGAGTGTTTTCAATACATTTTCGAAGTGTTTTCAACTGGGAGGCCGCCAGCGCGCGACCGGAGTATATTGTTTTATCGTTTCCGAGCGTTTTCAATGGGGTCGACGTGCCGGATGTACAAATCGAAAACATCGAATTACATTCAAGCCCCGTTTGGTCCCCCGACGCGGCGGCGGGTCTGATGTGTCTCACGCACTCTCACTGAATCATTTTCTCGATACTCGCGCTTCCGTCACACGCTGAATTCATTTTACTTTTACAGCGAGACGCTCGCCGCCCGTCCAAATTGATACTATGTTTCTAATCGAATGAGGAATGTCTATGAATTTCACATGAAACGCGAGTATATATGTATATATATATATTTTTTTTTCCCGTCTCCCGATTTAAATCGTTCTTATTAAGAACGAGTTTCTCAGAGTTTAATGTTAAACACTTTTTAAATTTCACGCAACATGATTTTGTGAAAAGTCTGTGTTTGAAAGCACATAGTCGTTAATTTTGCTCGGTATGTTCGAAAACTCATTTAGCACCTTTTGCGCTGGAATGACGTGCCGCGCGCGTTGGGAACATTTTGTCCCAAAATTGCAATATTTTCTCAGTTTTAAGTATTAAGTTTTACAGTTTTAAGTATTAAGTTTTACAGTTTTAAGTAATTTATTTAATTATAACCCAGGCAAAACGAACAATAAATTTATTACTTTTCAATAATTTTTATCCACCGACGAGTTCAAAAAGAAAGAGACGAATTTTTGTATACGGTTTGGTCACTCGTTATGGTCCGCAATCAGTTGCCAGCGCACGTGGTGAAATGTGAATCGTTTGGAAAATTATATCTGTATGTGCGTGAGAGGGAGACTGTGTTTGATATGCGCGATCATTATACGAATGAACATAAGGATTTTTGTGTGCAAATCCTCGAACGGAACGGAAAGTCGTTACTGTTCTTAACTGTTCTTAAACTCGTAGAGCGTACTTCCGTACGCATTAGACAGCGGTTTAATAATGTTTGCTTTTCATTAGCCGAGTCGTACGGCTATTTGTTTTCGCATGACTGACGGAGAACGTATTTTTTCAACTATTTAGCCGTCAAATTATGATTGGCGTTTGCAAACAAGTCGCATACACTTTGCCAGTAGGTCAGCTCTTATTTTTACGTTACGTCATTTCGCGTTGTCAAGGAAGTTGTCTGTTTCACGCGATTGATTAGAGAATGAATTGATGATCTTTTAACGACAGAATATCAACGATCAGGAGATTAAACATTTTCCACGCGTTACTTTAAATTTATTATATAAAACTGTTATATAAAAAGAGGAGAGGAAGTGAAAGTAAAGAGAGGTTAAGAGTTTTTAGCTAATCAAGATTGCTCCAATTGCGCATCACGTCAAATACAACTTTCACTATCATTGTCACTGTAACGATATTTTTCATTTCCACCATTGACTCCCGAGTCAATTTTAACCTACGCGAATACATATCTCACAGTCGACTTTGCTTGCTTTATATATTGAAAGTTTGCGAGTATCGAACCAAGGCGCAGCTGAACATCTGTTTCTTCTCCTGAAGGAACGCCTCCCCTTCCTCCTCCACCCCATCTACCCGCCTACTTAGTTTCCGTCCACGACAAAGCTCGCTAATTACTCGGCGAGCGAAGCACGCGCCGCGTCTCTTGACACGATTTACACTTTCAGATAGCAAAAAGATCGTCCGTGGGACACAGAGAGACACGCCAGTTCTCGCGTAAGCGCCCGTGTCCCCGCACGATGACAGTTAGGGCTGTCTCACAGCTTCCTGCTTCTTTTTCCTTCGGTTCTTCCCGTTCTGGTGTTGGTCTGCTCGTGGCAGATCTGAGGATCGCAGCTTGTTTAATTATCTCGGTAGTTATGCAAAGCAAACACGTGCACCAGGGGGGAAATTGAAAACCGGCTAATTATCGCGTAAAGATGTAAGAAAGGAAGCAGGAAGTGCAGGTAGAAGATGAAGAAGGCGGCGAGGAGGACGAGGGCCGGCGGTGAAGAAGCGAGAAGAAGAACTAGGCTAAAAGGAACATGAACGGACGGGTGAGGGTGGGTGGAGGGGAAGGAAGGGCAGTCGTTTAATTGCAGCGGTTCACCACTCGACAAAAGTGGCTTTCGTGCTTTCCGGACTACGACAGTTATGCCTGACCTCCAGCTATGAAAAGAAATTCCTTTTTGAAATTCCATCGTGGTCGGCTAACTATTCTTTTTCTTTTTCCTCCCTCCCTCCTTTCTCTCTCTCTCACGATTCTTTCTGTACATCCGGAATTGAACATTTGCAATTAGCTCGGCAAAAGGGAAGCTTTCGTTACGATCGTGCTAATTTCCAACGATACTTAATGGTTACGCGTGAACCAGAATTATTTAATATTTTCTGGTCTCGTAAAATCACGCGAAACCATTATTGCTGTACTTTATCGCGAGCGTTCCACGAAACTTTACAAAAACGAAAAAAAAAAACAAAAAAAAAAAGAAAGAAACGAACGTCCCTACGCCAGCCATCGTGAAATCTCCGCCAGACTATCTCCGCAGCCCGAGGTATTTTTCGCAAGAGTTCGATAATACGCACGTTTGCTTATTCCACACGGTGAAAAGTGCCGCGGAGGGAAACCCGGTGCAATTCGTTTATTATCGCAAACCGCATCTCTTTCCAATATCTACCCCTTTCACCGGCTCTATAGCGAATAGAGGAGAGGCCGAAGCCATAGAAGTGGCTACGTCGTTCCAGCCGTGCCGAAAGAAAGGACGAGAAGGGAGGAGCGAGAAGAGAGAAAGCAGCAGGAGGGAGAAGTTTCAAAGAATTTCCAATTCTCAGCTTTTCAGCGCCGCCGCCGCCTTCGACGCTTCGTTTGTGCGCGAGAGCTAGAAGGATGAAGCGTGGTGAAACAGGAAAGGACGAAGGGAATGAAACGAGACAGACAGAGAGAGAAAGAGAGAAAGAGAGAGAGAGAGAGAAAGAGAGAGAAAGAGAGGGACAGGAACAGGGATGAGGTTGATGGTGGTCGAAGGGAGTGCTACCGTAATGAATGGTATTCAGTTTATTCTGGGTTAAGTTACGTTGCCGCCGACGCTGCATCGCGCCCGGTACCGGCATCCAGGCACTGAACTAGAAGTAAAATGGGACTGTAGCAAAATTGAAAGGCGGAATTTACCCTTTATCCCCGGGGCTCCGATCTTCGCAGCCGTTTCCCCCCCTCTCCCCCTTTTTCCAGCCTACGACGCTTCTTTAACTCATCCTCCTCTCGTACCTTTCCTCACTCTTTTCCCACTTTCCACTGCGTCTTCTTTCCCTTTCGTTGTCGCTCTTCTCTCTCTCTCTCTCTCTTATCTTAACGTAACGAGTAAATGGAAAACGAGCAGCAAAAACTCGAACGTGTTTTCCATTCAGCACCTTTGAGCTCGATTTCCACGGGGTAACCGAACTTTCCGTGAATGTGCTCCCCATTAACGGAATCATCCTCCTTTGTGCCGTCGTCTATCATCGCGATACACGTCAGACTCGCCGGTTCGGGGCAAATTTAACTTCTACCATGCTTGCGAGACAACATACACAAGGGGAATGAAACGCGTACAGAGGTGCCCCGCGTGTTCTCCGATTGGCTCGGCGCTATGATGGAAAATTATAGGGGAAATTCTCTGCGGTCAATGGACGTTTCGCCTTTTAATCCTAATGATTCGTCATTATTGGATAATTAATTCAGCTATCAATTTCACAGAATTAACATTTGCTTTATATATGGCTATTATTATCAATTATCAGCCGATTACCTTTCGTTCAAATTCACAGTTTAAAAAAAGAAAGAAATCGTATAACATTTTTTGACTTACATGAAAAGCTAAAAGTATTTTAACATTAGTCTTCTTAGGTGAAATTCTAAAAATCTAACTTAATCTGACCTTTTTGTAACGTATAGAACGTTACGGACGATTTAAACATTTATAACTTTGATCGAAAATTCCGCGATACTAATTGACAGCGAGGAGGATCGTTACAATCTTGTTTGTCGTCATTGTAAATCGATTTATTGGCGCTTTGACGACGATAGAGTGGCATCTATCTGTGCAGTAAAAATTTTAAGCTCGATAATGCGTGACATTGCGCTTTGGCTGCGTTCGATGCGTTTCCTGTATCGTTGGTTACACGGTGAAATTGCGATTACAGGAAGGATAGAGTTCCGCACGAAAACATACGGGAGGAACTGGTATAGTGAATCGTGCTTTCAAGCTTTCGTCCTGCATCGTACATTCAACGCCGGTAAAGCCTGCACTGTGGTTCGTGTGTGACCTAACGAAAGCCCAAGTACACAATTTGATAATGGGTTAGCTGTGTAACGTGCACACATTTGCCAGTCGTGTTACACGCGGTGCCCAGAACACACTGAATCAGTAATAACAACGTGCTTGCATAATCAATCATGCCCTTTCTCCCGTTTCTTCCTCCCTTCGTCATGTTTTCAAATGTGCATGATCGAAGATGGATCGCATTATACTTCCGGCAGTTTATTTACTTTGTTTCCCCGATTTTGTTCGATCGTGGATCACGCGAATTGGAAAATGTGTCGCGACATTTCTTCCTCCAATTTGTAAATATGTAGAAATACTAAGCTTTCAATTTCAGAATATTTCTCTCTTCTCCTTTCGTCTTCTTTTTTTTTTTTTTTTTTTAACGCGAAGACCGCAGACAAATTCTCCACCGTTTTATGTAGGAGTGTTTGTAAAAATTTCTAAAATCATCTTGCGTGACTTTGAACACGTGTCTCTCCTCTAACTCTGCGAAAGTATCGCTTGTCGTAACTTTGGAAATATCGCTTGTCATAATTTCAAAAGTTTGAAAGATATTAAAATATCGGAGATATTAAAACGCTATTTGTCTCGAAAGTTATAACTTTGGCTCCTGTAACTTTCCAACGCTTCATCTTCGAACCTAACAAATTTTTTCCACATTTAACATTTTTTCCATATCTTTCACAATGTGACGTTAAAATAGAAAAAAAGTCAATAAAAAATGTACTTGTTGTACCACGTAATAAATGAAAATCCAATGCCAATGAAAAGGATTCGTACGACGAATAAATTTCAACAAATTTTAATCGATGGTGTTTTCACATGGAATTTATCGACAAGAACAACGAAATTTTCATGTGTAATATTTTTCATGTGCATCTCCATAAATATTAATTACTCGATAGCGTGGTATCCCTTTTTTTTTTTTTTTTTTTTTAAACCACGATAGTCCATTCAGCGTACGCGCTCGCGTATGTACTCTGTGTACGTAAATAGCGAGCAAAGGCTGGACGAGCCGTTCGTCAGGGATAATAGTATGCAAACGAATTTCCCGCAAACAGTATGCAAATAAATACCCTAGACTAAATATGGAGACGTCTGTCTTTCCTCATTCTTCTTCGTTTTCCACCGGCATCCCTTCTTCTTCTTTCTTTTCCTTTTTTTTTTTTTTTTTCTCTCCGCGTCGCGNCGACACGTGAGTCGTAAATTCTCCTAACTGCATGTCTGAGAAAACGACTTTCTCCGACATCTGCTAGCCGCTAATATAAATGAAATAAAATAAAAAACTAATAAAAAAGCTAATAAAAATAAATAAAGTGTACGTGTATAAGCGTCGTCAAATTTACTATACAGCTTTATGAAAACATTTAATCATTGTCTCCTTTTCCTTTTCTAATATATTACTATTTTATTTACCGGTATTATATCGGATTCATACCGGTATTGTACCGAAACACATCTACCGACTTAACATCGTTATTTACCGGTATTCGCAATATTTCGGTTTCATCGAACCGGTATCGAATAGTAACCTAAAAATACCGGTATTTTTCCGGTATCCGTAATACCGATTCGGTCTCTGTTATAAACATTATCAGAACAATATGATTTGGTGGCAAGACTTGCGAGGATCAACTTTGATTTAAATGGAATCAATATTTCTGTAAAGACAGATGATACATTGACAAAATCTGTTTTCATAAATAGTTTACTACGTACGAAATTAATTTCTGACAATGAATTTTTTTTCTTTTAGACAATAATAATTTTGCTTTCACAAAGATGTCGCTGGGTGCTCCAATACTTTTTTCAACCCACTGTACGCGTGGTGAAAAATTATCAATTCACGTTTTCAACTTCAGTTTTATAGAATCTGTCCGTGACAACAGTACGAACACACGGGGAAGCTGCAACCTGGTCTTTCCCAGTCTTTCATACGACAGCTTTGCTTCGGATAATTGACGACACCGCCGTGTTAATAATACTTTTTACTCTTTATTTTTCGTACACCGCTATTTCATCCAGCGCTGAATACTCTCCACAGTGTGCCGGATATTTCGCGGTGAAATGGAAACTGTTTCCCCGAAAACGAGGGAACAAAGTTGCACGAGGCGATTTAAAACCGTTTTGTAATTGATAAGAACTTGATTTTCGCAACGCTGCCCTCGTTCCTTTGTCCCACCGCCGAACGGTAATGGGACCTCTTTTCGAAGCTCGAATCGATCGACGGAAAGGTAAATTGGCTTTACGGGTGATACGTAATAAAGGAAATCGAGACCGCGAAATGTTGGAAATATCCGCGCGAACGACGATCGTGATTGGATCGTTCATCTTCGAAAGTCTCCATACGCGTGAGGGAATGAGAGAGAAAAGTATCGCAGCTGCTGATTACGATAACTCGTCGTTTGTGTTTCACACGACGTTCCAGTTTCATTTTATGAACGACTGACGATTCTTCCTTTACACTTTTATTATATTTACGCGATTGCGACGAGAATCATCACGTACATACGTATTTGAATATATACGCGAAGAGCATAATTGAACCAGCAAACATTTATACAGACTTTGTATAAATTCTTTGGCTAAAGCTGATACAAACAACTTTCTTACACTGCGAATATATTTTTGCTGCTTGTAACAAGAAATTAAGCTAATTAATTAATCTAGTTTCGCATAATATTTTCTGCAATAATAGTTGGCAATTTTGACCTTCGAATTGCGGATGCTTGTAAATTTTAAAAATTTCAACATGAATTTTATTGTTGCTAGATATCGTATATTGTTATATAAAACAAACATTTTTATATATAATATTTTTATTTTATTCATATTAATTTATATTTTTATATGTAATATTTGAGAAATAGATAATAACGGAAGGTAAGAAATGCGTAATTAACAAACGTATATAAATATAGCATTGTATTTTAAAAAGATTCAAGGCCACTTTCATTTCCAACTACAGAAAAATTTGCATCATTCTGTTGCTCGTGAAAAACAGTATTACTTTTTCTTGGCTAGTAAATCCACGAACACCCTGTACATACAGTACATATCATTTATCATAATGATAAATTTAACAAACTCCCATAGAGCTCCTCGTGATTTTAATATTCTTTGGCAGTTTCGCTTCCAGGAAGAATAAAAGATTAATTTTTCAAAAGTTCATTCCCTTTACGGACATTGCGATTCACAATCTTGTGAATGTTTCACCGTGACGTGTTCTATCCATGATACAATTAAGTCGACGCGTTAAGTCATTTTCTATCTTCATTCGATTGGAATGCCCGCTACACTTAAGGTGTGTACTCACCAACGAATAATTTCGCGAAGATTTTTATTTATGATGCATCTAAATCAAACGAACGGGATGCTGGCTTGTAATTTGACAGAGCTCGTGTTTGTATTCATATCGTTTATTGTATCGGACGTGTGTTAGTATAATAAGCGAGCGTGAATTCAAAGTGAGAGGCGATGGAAACATTGGCTCGTTTGATCTAAACGCACAAATACGCACTACGTGCAAACAAATGACGACGAACTGATGTTGATGAACTATTCGCGAATACCACAGGCGAGGGCACACCCTTTAGGCAAACGCGACAGTAATTGGGTCAAAAATATCCCGTACGCGTTTTACACCGTGGGTTAACAACTTACCAACATTTACTTTACCATCCTGTAGCCTTTAGGTTCGCTTAGACGCGCGTACTTTACGTACAGTACTTGAACAACAATCAGAATATTTAATACATTTTATTCCGTGCTTGTTTCCTCGATTCTCGGTAAAAATTCAAAAATGAATCTCTGTGGTATTTCTTTTAAAAATTCTCATAGACTCTGAATGATAATGACGACAGATGTTCTTCTATTTGTTAGTTTGAATGTAACAACTTCTTCTGTCACGCTGGTGCAACAAATCCTTATGTAATATAATATGAAAAAATATAAATAATATGATAATTTCTTATAAATAGTATATATTGTATTGTAATTATATAATATATATAATTTGTTATAAATAATATGATAATTTCTTCTGTCTATACCGGTACTACAAATTCTTATATATATTACGCATACATTCGAATATCTTCGAAGGACGACTTACTTTCAACCACAAGCAATTAATTGTGTTTTCTAAAACATCTCGTTCATTGTTCCATTCGTTTGATGCAATGAGTCGACATCGATAAAACGATCTTCGAGGAACAATTGAATATTTCTCTGATGATGAGAAGCATTGGCGACTTTGAGCAATTGTTTAGGTTAGCGTTCAATTATGCAAAACAGTTTCTGTCGTCATTTTTGTGTAGAGTTGTGTTACTGACAATGAGAAATGATTTACCAGGAATCTGTAATTAATGTCTTCAAACATCTGTTTCTTAGAGCTTCAAACATCTGTTTCGAGATATTTGTTTCACGCGTGTAACATTAATTGAAATAAACAGCTTATTACACTTTACGTACGATAAAAGCTCGTGAGACACGGAGGGAATGGAACGTCAAATACGCAATTTAGTCAAATACATTTAAACTCGAACCCATAAAGGCACACTTACAGGGTATCGCTTCAGACTTCAATTCTCCCGGTTACGTGGCTTTTTTAAGGTGTTACGTGTACTTTCACAAAAGAAAAACACAACGTTTCAAGAGAAGAAAAAGGAGAAAGCAAGAGGAAGAAACTTTCGAAGTCGCGAAACGATATCCACAGGAAATTCGACTTCTGAAAGAAGCTTTGGCGCACAAAAGCTCCCCCGCACAAGTGGAACTTAAACCGCGGTGAAAGCTTTGCTCTTACGACCTGTTTAATATGAACATCGCGTTACACTTTCCTTGGAAACGAAGTAAAGTCCCAATAAATTGCTCTTCTCGTTGAAATTTAAATTTACGAAACTTTTTCTACGTCAACGAATCGACGATATCGACACGAGTTTCTTTTTTTTCTTTTTTTTTTTTTTTCTAGTCTACTAGTTTTACAACGCGATCGAGGTTGCCCTTCCCATTTTGAAACGAGGGAGTGCGACATTGGAATAGCGATTGAAATCGTAGACAATGACTGAATCCTGAAAATAAACGTGAATATGCCACGCGCTATGTACACTCGCTCGAAAGTCTTTTCTTCTTTAGGATACTTTTTTTTTTTTTACTATACATCATTAGTTCTAATGAGAAACGGAAGACTGAAAATCTCAGTTTCGCAAAATGTAAAAGTGAGTAAACTTTTCTACAAACAGGAACGGATAATTTGTTCGCCGTTATTGAAAAAGTTCTTCACTTTAATGAATGTTGGTTCACTATTCAGTAAACGTATTAAAACGAATATATTTGTGAACGTCACGAACAGTATTAAATAGTTGTTGCGATGAAATTTATTTATATTCTGAATATAATGTGTATTTTTAGGTAATTCACAATTCAAAGCTGACTTGTGTTTCTCTTTGTGGCGTAATATCTGCATTTCGATCATTATTAATTAGCTAATTGTTAATCTATTACGGTGCAGTTCGATTTGAACTTTCAATAATGGTGATATTATATTGTTAAATGAAGCACCTATTAGTGTGGTCTTGCGAACTTTTATCAGATACAGATTTCAAAATACCTGTGGAAACATTTTATAAAGGAGCCAACGTTTCTTTTCACAAAATCACACATTTTCTCAAATGATACTTTTCATTAGACATTTTCTTAAATGATACTTTTGTTTCGTTCTTGTCAATTTTATAATACTATAATTGAGATGAAATGCTCTGCTGAAATTTAATCTGTAAATTAAAACAAAGAATTGTATTCAAGTTTCGTGTCCATTTCTAATAAGTTTATATTATTAGAATTACATACATAATTATGTATAACTACAATTATTATTAATTTGTTTTATAAAAAATAAAAATTCCAATAAATAACTAAATACATAGGGATTTCAATCCTTCCAATGTCTCGATATTGAACAGACATTTAACTAAAAGTGAAAATTAATCTTCAGCCACCTGCAGTTATTGCTTTTTTACCTACGCTAATTAATATCAGTTATTTTATTAATTATATATATATATATATATATAAGTTAATTTCGCAAGATTTGTTTGAATTTTGTATTTTATTTTTATATTTTATACAATGAACATTTTATACATTTACAATGTTTATGTATATTTCGCGTATTGAATCGCACTCTGCGTACTTCATACGTTTTGCAATAATCTCGAGCCGTCCAAATACTACGCACGATCACTTGCGATCACTATCGAGCAACTCGGTTCGTAAAAGCGCGCGCTGCATATCGTTCTTCGATGATCTACCTTCGTTCGTTGACCGTGACGACTATTTATATACGTTTTGTTGCAAACAGCTTTAACCCTTTCACTGTCACCGATTCTCTAACGCTTCTCACGTACTATTATCGCTACTCTCTTTCTCCCTCTTTTTCTCTCCCTCTTTCTCTCTGCCTATGTATACCGTGATACCGCACTGTTTAACAACTTTCTGACTACGTTCACGCGCACGTTATACCACGAGGAGTCCAAGTGCCATTCTCAATGTTACGAGATCATTTTGCCCTCCTCTTGAATAATCGATCCGTGTGTCTAAATAAAAAAAAAAAAGAGTCTTCGTCTCTCCACGTGACTAACAAATACATTTCAATCAATAACGTAACGATGCTTCACGCCCGTGTAAAAGGACACTTGTCTCTCTCTTTCTCTCTCTCTTCGTTGTGTGATTATCCAATTATAGAACAATTTTGTTAATTTTTAAAACAAGCACCGTTAATGGTGTCTTACAAACGACACACACACACACACACACACACATACACTGGCGTGAACGCGTTAATAACAGTGGTCGCGGCAATTCGTAAAATAATTAATCAATTAGCGCACTCAACGCATTATCTGCCCGCACGATCTCCAAAAGTCTTCAAGAGTCATTCAGACGAAATAAGGAAATGAAAGAGGAAATCATCAAATAAACTAATGGCAGCTAACGGTCTCGAGTTTCGCAGAATTCGATGCAAACCAATCTCTGTCCCATCATTCGTCGTTGAATCATGATCACAGACTCGAGTTTGCATCGTCCCTCTGTTAATTGGTATTTTTCAGTCGCATGCGACTGGCAATCGGCCTTGGGTCGACCATTGGAAAATAGACCAACTACTTACGTGTCATTACTCAGGATATCATTTCTTTCTTCCCTTCTTCTTCTTCTTCTTCTTCTTCTTCTTCTTCTTCGTCTGTTTTTTTCTTTTCTTTCCTTTTCTTTTGTGTACCTCAAACTCCACCTGCCATCTGTGCCCCCGTCATCAAATCAGTGAAATGTTGCTTCAGAGATGGCGAAGCCCGTGCAACCAGCAGTTCTGCCCGAAAACGGGCGAGGCGAGCAGCCCGATGAACGGGACAATGAAATCGTCATCGAGCTGGACCGAGAAAATCAGTACGGTCGTACGCAGCCACGAGCTAACGAGCCTCAAGGTAATCATTTGCGCAATATCCAGATGGTCCACCCACCATTCGCGTCACGACACCATTTTTTTTTCTTTTTTTTTTTTTTTTTCTCTCCGCGTCGCGTCAGAATAAGTTAATACGTCTGCGTAAACGCGATGGAAACGCCTCTCGAGGTTCAGACAGTAGTAGCGCCAGGAATTTTCTCGCGTTTTACAGTACAGTGAACAGTTGTACGGGAGGTTAGTTTCGGCTTGTAAAAATCTCGGCTGCAGCGGACGCAACCGAGTTCACCATTTTCCTCTCGCCTTGGAGCCGCGTATAAGTAGACGGAAGTGTGACTGCCTTGCAGTGTTAAGTGTAATGCCTCCATTTCTGTGTACATTTTACATACACGCATAGACGCGCGTACGCATTTACGATAACGATCATCATTATCATCCGTGACAATAATTTTAATTATTTTTAGGTAATATTTCTATTACGATTTGATCAACGCACGTGAAATTTGAAGATTTGTAACAAACTTTGTCTTCGTTAATGTGATTGATAGGGTGAAATTTAATATTTATTAATATTTATTAATAAATTTCGAACATTATAAGATACATGTACATGTATCACATATAAACAATTTAGGACGAGGAAAAGTCGGAAATTTAAATAAATTGTATGAAATACCAAGGAACAGCAGATGGTATTATTTGACAAGAAAGAATTCTTGTTGCAGAAAGGGGAGAAGGTCTTGATTTTTAATTTTCATTTCGTAGATGGACTATGCTGTACTATTTCTGCGTGGTGTTGTACGTACTTTTGAATTTCTTTCTCTTCTGGTTTTAAGTATACATTTATTTAGCGTTTTACCCGGTTATCTTTCACATTTACCTTTATTTATCTTGAGTGCAAGTGAAAATTTTTACTTTTAATTTGATTTTCGAATTGAATTGACAAAACAAATAGTCGGGAAAGTTGTTTGTTTTTACAGGTTTACTTTAGCATAAAATTCGTTATTTAGTTTCCCAACGTGAAACAAAAGAGAGGACCTATTGACTAACTAAACAATCCAGTTAATTAAAACTGTGTTTATTTAGGACGGAAGGATGTTGTTCAAACGGAAATTCTTTCCTACAATTACAAAAGATTGTTGTTTCTAAAATTTTCATATCGTCAACCTCTGTATGTAGAATTAAATAAAATATTATTTCGTCCATTTACAAATATCAAAACGCGTAACATATACATATATATATATAATTCCTTAAGAAGAATCATTAAAAATTCAAAACGTGGAGGAAAGAACTTGAATTTTCGTCGATTCTTAAAAAGAAGCAAAAGAAATCAAACATTTGCAAGATTAAAATGATTAGAGGTAAATTTCACTTGTTTTTGCATTGTATGGATCGCGTCAATTATTTTTCCCAGTGCTTGTAAGTATTCTGGAAAAGTATGCTAAACTTACAAATATATATATATATATATATATATATATATATAATCTTTTCACCTAAATTTTACAATAAACAGCAAAAGCGAATCTTTTTCTACATGACGAGTGTATTCAACGTTAAAAAAAAAAGCTCCATCTTTTCACGACGAGCATACCCGACATAAACGGCTTAAAGGGTTAAATGTGTCGGCAAATGGAATCGTGTAGCGCGCGCACGATCGGTAGTACACAACGCCATATGTACCTCGCGCTAAAACGAATCAAGATGGGATCGTTGAACAGAGCGATTATCTTGCCAAAGGTGCGAACTATTTTGTTCGTTAAATACTCGACCTGTCCGGGCGTCATGGCTTATATATGAGCGAGGTTTTAACGGGCCTTGGGAAGTCGTACGATCCATTATCGTTCTGGTTGCTGTTTCTAAGCGAAATTTCACTGGATTTCGCCGGGAGTTCTGCGCGGTGCATTTTGGTGGCTGCTCCCCACAATACCTACAATCTGTTTCTTCCGTTTAGCACCGTAATTGCGCTATTATTACGAGTGCCGCCGCCCATCTCTACGACTTCTATTTCTCAGGCATTTACGCGGTTGCGAAAATCTTTCCACCGGGGGGGAATTACTCGAGACGCGTGTACGGTCTGTGCCCGAATGCTCCTCCGGCAGTGGAGGTAATTATTAGCGAATCGATTTAACGTCGGTGCAGATGCGTTCGACGATGTTGCAAATGTGCGCGATTGAGAGCGTAGAGTTTCATTTATAATTAAAAGCGTAGAGTTTCATTTGTTAATTAATAGAAAAATGGTACGTGTGGGGTTTCAGTTTCTCGTATGAGGGGGGAACCGAGGTAAAGGTTTGTAAAATAAAATGGAGGTAGAATGGTAGAAGAAATAGTAATATATACGATATTTGTCGGTAGTAAATATTTATCAATGGAAAAATACGTATTTACGTTGTTGGGAGTGTTAACAAAATTCTACTTCGATGTTACTTTATAGTTTTATGTATATTTACAAACATATTTATGACATACTGCACGGGACAGTTTTATATACACGTATTTTTAAAAGGACACAAATCTTGTTAAACATTGACTTTCGACGTTCAACGGTGTATTTTTCTCCTTGGTGTTTATAAAATTCGCGCAGAGTAATTATTGAATTGTTTTTTTTTTTTTATTTCGCCCACCGTGGCAGAAATAGAATCCTCCGAGACAGGGAATATTTAACGAAGTCTTATCATGGAAGAGGACGGTACTATTTGTGTAGTAAAACTTCATTAAACCTTACAGTCCCAGTGGGTTACGTACGTTCTATTTTATTGTTCCTTCTCTCTGAAACGCCATTTTATAAAAGTCATTCCACGTCTCATTATACATTCCTTTATTTTTACTCTTACGAAAGCTTAAATTAAGAATTAATTTGTTCTTTTGCGTTTGTGTATTTTTTTCGAGACTTTCGACCACGTGCAAATTGTTATTAATTTAGAAAAAAGGAAATTGTAGTTTCGTAGATGTACAATTGTTAAAAATATACAACTAGGGGAACAGAAGTTTAATTATTGGGATTTGGTGAATTAAATTTTGTTCTCTAGTGGTCCGCGTTTCGACGTTTTACTTTTGCATTTCTGCTGGTGGTAACAAGAACCCGACGACGCGGTAATTAGAACGATAAAACAGGCAAGCCGACTCTGTTTTGGACAGACCCGATACGCTGTTGCCAAAGACTTTGCTTCTTGTCGTAAAACTTGCTTACGCTGTACGTTGTTTTGCAGTGAAATAGCCGCGGCATGATTTTTGCCGAGGCTCTGTCGAACAAACTTCGAAAGTTACGATCGCAGCCATATTTCGCTCGGCCTTTTAGTTTCGCGTGATGTAAACGATACACTTTCTTCCTTTCTTTCTTATGCTCTGCTACTTCCAAGTATCCGTTCTCTCATTACACGTCAATGCACTTTCAACATTTCAAAGGGAAGTCTGATTTAATCAAGAAAAAAGTAATACCCGTGTAGAGTTTCAATGTTCACGGTTCGCCCGTGTCGACAGTAACCGCGAAAGATATAAAACTAATTAGATCCAAATATGTTAAATTTCGTATTCTTTCTTCTTTTCTCTCCTTGTGAAAAATGAAACGTGATAATTTCGTTAGAAAGTGCAAGCAACGTTGCATCTCGTTTGATACAGACACATCTCGATGGAAGATCTCTTTAGCCAACGGGGATTTTCAGTTCACTGATTGCACTTCACTTTCGCACACACGCACGCACACACTCCTTCGATCGTCGTTCAAAGAAATCGACCGGTCTCTATCGGACTAACAAACTCTCTTTCATATGCAGTTGGGATGTCGACCATGGAACCTCAGTCTGACCAGCGTGGTCGTCCTGGCTCTCTCCAACATGCTGTTGACTTTCCTGTTGCTGCAGTCGGAGACCTGCATCCCGGACGAAGTGCCCAGGGATTTGGAGTCAAACGCCGTGACCGAGTGGAACCTCGGCACACTGATCAAACAGCAACAGCGCGAGCAACAGCAACAGTCGGACTGCGTTACACAAGATTACCAACCGCAGCCAGCTGACGCGAACGTTTTAAGATTGAACGTGAAGCTGGGCCGATGGGACGCTCGTCGAATGTACCGTACGTTCGACCACGTCCTCGTCGGTTCGAGTTTCGTCGAGCTGTCGCAGGCGTATCGCGTTTGTTTGGCCACGCAGAGCTCGATCGAGAAGCTTCACTCGGTGGTGCAGGCGGCCCATCACTGGACCGGGCCGATGTCGGTCGCTCTGTACGCGGCCGGCGACGAGGAGTTCGAGGTTCTTCAGAAGTACCTGATCTACCTTAGGAAGTGTTACGAGCCCGTACGGGAGAGGGTGAGTTTCTCGTTGGCGGTGCCAAGGGTCAGGCCGCCGAAGAGGCAGCCGCGAGAATTCGAGCTGCCGGAGGTGGTGGATTGTGCCAAACCGGAGGGGACGTTGAACGAGTTGATGAACGGTATCTCGAACGAGCAGACCAACTGGCGGATACGGAACGTCTACCCTCAGAATCACATGAGGAACTTGGCGAGGAAGAACTGCCAGTCGGATTACGTGTTCCTCACGGACGTGGACATCGTGCCGAGCTTCAATTTGACCGGCGCCCTCGACGAGTTCCTGAGGACCGATACCTGTTATAAATGCGCCTACGTGATACCGACGTACGAGCTGGACTCGCGCGTCCGATTTCCCCAGAACAAGACGGAGTTGGTCAGGCTGGCGAGGAAGGGACTGGCCAGACCTTTCCATCAAAAGGTCTTCATCCACAATCAGTTCGCCACCAATTTCACCAGGTGAGGCATCTCTCTCGAGTCTTTCAATCGAATTTGCGATTTTATTTCTTTAGTTTCTTGGCGATTCTTCTTTTCTTTTTTTTTTTTTGTTCATAAAGCCGAGGGAACTGTCAAGTTTTCATTGCGTTTCTTTGCGTCAAGATTTTCTTCAAACGTCGGTTCAAGTTTCCGTGTTAGTCGAAGTAAAAGCGAGATTGGAATATAGAAAATCCGAGGACCTTCGGAAGATTCAATCCTGCGAGCAATTTTCTTTTTTTTCTTTCTCTCTTATTCCCCTCGTAAAAATCGAATAGCTTCGTACGTGCGTTTGTATAATGTATATATATTCTTTTTCGTTCAGATGGATACTAGATACTTCACCGAATCATAAAAACTTCGGGAACGTAAAAACTGGCAAGGTGTACATCAGCCACGATGTGACGAACTTCGAATTCCTTTACGAACCATTCTACGTGGCGAAGGATATTGTCCCGGCGCACGACGAGAGATTTATGGGCTACGGATATACCAGAAACACTCAGGTATGTATCTCCACCTTGCTGTCACTTTATTCCACTCTTTTTCGGCCAGACTGGTATGATGAATTATTAACATTTGCAATGTACTTTAATCACGCACCTTCGATTCGGTCCGAATATTAGAACTTCGTAACTTTTTCTCTCGGCGAATTTCAGGAAAATTCAGAATTTCTCCACCTTGCTGTCACTTTATTCCACTCTTTTTCGGCCAGACTGGTATGATGAATTATTAACATTTGCAATGTACTTTAATCACGCACCTTCGATTCGGTCCGAATATTAGAACTTCGTAACTTTTTCTCTCGGCGAATTTCAGGAAAATTCAGAATTTCTTTTTTCTTATATTTCTTCGGTGTCTTACGTCTTAAATCAAAAGATAGATACATCGATTAATTAATAATTTACCAAAGTGTTGTGTTACACAGCGCGAAAGGATTAAAATATAAAGTTTGTTTTATTTAACGTGTATAAATATCAAAAAACGTTCGAGAAAATGTATAAATTGGAGTATCAGTCGTGCGATATAAAATCACGATGAGATAAAAAGGGAAAAAAGGATATCGATAGTACGGTGCACGAGGATTATAGAGGGAACGAAGATTAGCGAGAAGCGAAGGAATACCGGAAGGAAACCGAGTGAGTACACGAGATGCAGTGGTAGTTTCGGGAGTACGAAACTCTCGAACGAGCAAATTCCACGCGCCAACGACATTAATTAAATTACATATTATCGTTGCAGGCGTTATCGCACAATGGAGGCTCATTTTGCAGAACAGGCATTATTCAATTTAAACTTGATACGTCTATCGTTGTCTGATCGAACGATTGTATATCGAGGACATTGGTTACGTTGTAATGTTCGGTTCTATAATTTGCGTTTCAAATTGCGCTTTCATTGCTCGTTAAATGTTTTAGATTTTAAAGCGAGTATCAGGTCCATTCGTTCAATCTTAGATTCAGGAAATTCTGGGGACTGTATATATTAATTAATTAAATTACACTTTTATTAAAGCTCGATATTCATCGATCCGTGATAAGTTCTTTTTATTGGGAAATTTTATATATTTGAATGTTTAATGTTCTTTTTGATACACGCGTATCGTTGCTGTTTGTTCATTCTTCCAATGAGACTTTGCAACGTTGAATATATAACGTTGCAACGTTATATATATTAAAATGTTTGCGCAATGTTTGCTCGCATCTTTCCAGGAAACGTTTGTACATTATATCGAAATTTACTTTATAAAACATCGTGCCATAAAGTTGCCACCGTAAATATTTATTTATTTATAGCGTACTATAAACATAAAAATCTGTAACACGTCTAGCTGTTGTACATAATGATTGTACATATCGATTTGTCGTAAAAATAAAAAAAAAAATAAAGAAAAGAAAAATCAAAGCCCAGACGAAACTTACTATATTTCTCGTTCCCTCGCGTCGCAGTGGAATAAGGTCGCCTAGGTTAGGCGCCCGAGAAGTAGTATATCTCAAGCGATAAATCCTCCACTCTCCGGTACCATTACTCCACACTGATTTCCACGCGATTTCCTTTCTCCAACAATTTTATATTTTCAGTTCTTCATAAAAAAAAGCTCTCCTACGCTCCAAGCCTCCCCTCCCCCCTCACGATCCCCAGCTACATCCTTGCTCTTGCCTTTAAGTCACGTATCCTCGGCAACGCAATTTCATCAGCCGATCAGCCATGAAACCCGATACAGGCGCACTAAGCGCACGCGCGTGCCTTTGAACACGCGGACGGACACGCGTGACGCGTCGCGTCGCGTTGGCTGCAACGACGTTCGGTGGTTTGCTTCTGGCTGGAAATAACGAGATTCCATCGCGCGGCGAAAAATCCGTGACGGCAACGGGAGTTCGCCCCGTATTCGTAAAAGCAGGTACGATAATAAAACGGGTATAAATCTACATGGCCACGTAGCGTGGTAACGCCGCGGCGCGAAACAGGCGTACACAGGCGCGAAATGTAAGCTGGTGGTGTAGCAGGCTGCAGGCGTACCATTGGTATTCGCGTCTTCTCTGCGGTTCGTTCGCGCAACATCGCACTCCCCACGGGAGGAATGAGAATGGATATCGTTCGCTTTTCCTATCCTCTTGTATTTCGTTGTACCGTTGGAGGCACCAGTCGTCGACGCCGCCGCTGCTCCCGTTCATCCCTCGCCTACGCGATCCAATACAATCCTGTCGCGCCATTCTTTCGTCGAGCAAACCCAGTTTCCCCTCGACCTTCGTGCTCCGCGATTTGCCTCGTTTTGTCCCATCCTCCAGCTATCCCATCCGTCGTAGAACGCATCGCACCGCCGATTCTTTTCCCCGTACGGCCGCCACCTCCGGCCAAACACTCCTCCGACACTCTTCCAACGGCCGTGACAAATTCGAAACGGGTTTCCACGGGCTTCCTCGCGATCCGATACCAGACCACATGCGTTCCGACAATTAGGCATTTTCCGAACTCCCGATCGATGCGAGTTTTTTAACCTCTTGCGCTGGATTGACACGCACGTCGAGAATTTTGCAACATTTTCTCGGTTTTAAGTATATTTGAATGTAACCCAGGCAAAACAAATGATAAGTTTATTAGTTTTTAATAATTTCTATCCAGTGATATTCTCTTTTTCTCTTTTTCTTCTCGGTGTTTGGAGTGCCTGGAACCTCCTCCTCTTCACTGTCTTTTGTTTCCTTGTTTTCTAAGTCAATCATTTCTTTTCTCATGTGATATGCTTCTACTTTCAAGCTACCCTTTCTCACCTAATTTTCTTAATTTCTTACTTATTTATATTAATTACCTTAAATTTAGTGACTATTTCTGTTTCTTTATTGTACTGTCTTTTTCTATTTTCGCTTTTAATAAGATTGGGTATTCCACGCTTTCTAAACTAGCCGCCCTTTTTCTATTTCCTCTGTTATTCGCTTACCTTCTACTTCCAACTCTATTTATCTATTTATCTCTCCACTACTCTATTTATCTCTCTTTTGGCTTCGTTTTTGGAATTTATTCTCTTTTATTTACCTCTATTTTTTCGCATCTCTCATACAGCACTCTTTACCAGACACGCCCTCTAACCAAGTGATATCATACCGACGAGTTCAAAAGAAAAAGAAAACGACGAATTATTGTATATGGTTCGGTCACTCGTTATGGTCCGCAAAACCAGTTGCCAGCGCAAGGGGTTAATGGAACTAACAAAGCGCATCGATGATTTTTGTTCCATCGAGGAGTAACCAGCGTTGTTCTTTTGCGCACGAGGGCATTATCAGTGGAGTGATTTCTCTGTTTGTGCGCGAGATATTAATTCGAAGGTATCTTTTGTTTTCCACGTTAGAATTTATTTTTATCAAATTTGATCACGGCATTGTCATCAACTTCCTTACAAAGTTTAACGAGACAATAAAAGGCATAAAAGGCACCAACGAATAGATTGTTATCTCATTTTATTTATTTCCAACTTTCTTCGACCGAGAATTTATAACTATTGTATTCTGTGTCTTTTAATACTATGATTACAAAAAGGAGATTTCAAAGATCAGCTTAATATATTCTTTTCTTTCTCACTATTCCTCAAACTGAAATACTTTGCATTTTCTATGTTTTATTTTTTTTTAAATCGATCATCGCATCACAGACTGTGACTTGTGTTTCTAACGTACAACATTCACCTTCTCTCTCTTTCTCTCTCTCTCTCTCTCTCTCTCTCTCTCTCTCTCTCTTTCTTTTTTTATTCAATTTCGACATCGTACCACACGTTCAAAGTGATTGATTCACGTCGTCGATTCAGTCGTGATTCACCTCTATAGATAAAACTCTACCTTCGAGGGATTCATTATTGTCGTATTTATCGAGCATGGCGATCAACGTCACGAACGAACCGGTTGGATATCTAATCGTAACGGCATGGATCGATCGCGGCTTCTCTTCGTCTTGGAATATTACACTCCCGACGAATCGTTATAATCTATAATTCCCCGTTAAGGCCTCTGACTTTTTATTGTCTGTTTTTCGTAATACGTTAGGGCTTAATTTTATTAATCTATCGATAAATTTGTTGCACAACGGGTAGCTAGAAGAGAGGCACAACTAGAAAGGGTAAATTCTCCACGATATCGATATTTGTAATTATTAACATTTCATCAATTTAGCGATGAACATATAATTCCTCTTCAATTCGAATAATAATCCTTGGAATCGAAGGACCTCTAATAAAATATTCATCGCATACACCGCTTGCTATTGAAAGAATTAATTATAGATGTGAATCAATTAATTGCAAACGTAATACAAATATAATGTGATCCACATAATCGTATGATACAGTCGTATAATCATATAGATGTAATACAATTTATACAATACAAAGCAAAATTTATACAATACAATACAAAAAAATAATACGATCTTATTAAACAAAGCTGTGACCAACAGCAAATGTTCAGATTCTTACGTCACCTCCGGCAGGGGTGATATAAATTTGTGAACTCCATCTCTCAAATTTACACGACAAATGAAAATCGCGTTCCCAACAATGGATCGAGCTTTCAACCGGCGCTTCCTACCCGAAAGCCACCCGTTATCCATTCACCTTTGCGAAAAATGAAAATCCAACGACGGAGCATTTTGCCCGTCGAACACTCCTGTTCCCGACAAAGGAACATCCTCGCGAGCTACGCTTCTTCCCTTTCTTCTTCTCTCTTCTCTTATTTTTCTTTTTTTCTTTTTTTTTTTTTTTCAAAATATTGCGCTCGCAACGACGAGACGTCTCGCCGTCTCAATGAATTTCCAAGCGACTCGCGACGTTTCAATATTTGACCTTTCGACGTTCATTTCGAAGATTGACTTTCGATCGGCGACGAAAATTGATTCGACGAGCGAAGGGACACGCGAGCGTGTCCGTGGAACAGAGAGAACGCGTGCAGGTAGCGACGATTCAAAGGGAAAGATGATAGCCCCACCTGGCTCGCTCGTGTTCGTCGATTGAGCGATTACCGCGGCGCGGGTCGTCAATCAGGGAACAGGCCGGCTTGAATGGCGCGATTCGAGATCATTGAAAACGAACGAGGCACGAAGTTATTTCCACGCTGATCGAACACTGTTTCCTCTATACACGGTCCTTTCTTCTTCTTCTTCCATTTTTGTTTCTTGCTCTATCTCCACCTGTCTGGCGGGTGAAATTTTGTCGAAAAGATTGACGAGCTTTTGCTCGATTGTATTTAGCTTTTGTACAGATATCACGCTGGCCGGAGTTGATCTTCATCGAGCGTGTGACTAATAACACGACGCAAGATTATGAGTGATAAAGAAAGATTTATTGCTTCCTCCCGCGTTTGATTTTATAAAGAAAAACTTCGTACAGTGCCTTTTAAAATATTTTCCAACTGTGAAGCTTTGGTCTTTGATTTACTGAATTTTTGTTGTAAGAGTAGTCTTCGGTTGGAATATAAATGCAAATTATTCTTCGCAGTAGTCGAACGTTAATTAATCCCATTAAGCCCCCCCTCCCCTCTTCATTATTTTTCTGCTTTTGAAAATTCTCGACAAATTGTTCGCGATTTCCTATCTTTCTACAATGGACGATTAGAATGACTTTTTTTTGTTCTGGTGATTAGTCGTGTGATCGCAAAAGGTTAAGAGTTTAGTGGGTTGATTCGTTCGCTTTCAGATACGAGACAAAGCATTTTTTTTTTTCATTCTCTCTCTAGTGTCTTTCTTCTTTCTCTTTTGCCCCCGCTTATTAACTCGATAGAATTGAATGGTGGCTGATATCGATATGTTGCAATTAACTCGATAAACCGTACCAGGAGAGCATCTTCAGACGAAGGAAAGACGCGGATGACAAAGGTGGTGCTCGTAAAAATTGAAGTCTAATGAAAGTTTCCTCGACGCCGTTGTTCTTCGACGCAATTATCAGAGGCCCGGCGTATTTGTAACAAAAGGTTCATTGTGCTCGATAATTATTGATTCTTCCCGAAACAATTGTAACGGGATTCGTGCAATCGTTTCTCGTCACGGGCAAATTTATTAACAACTTTATTAAAAAGTTAATTTCAATATTGCCATTTTTGTCTTGCGAAGCAACGCTGCATTATGCGTCACAAATTAATAGACTTGATGGACATTCTGTTATATTTGTTTAGCGAACGTACCTCAATTATCGCGTTCAATAGATCCGAACAGTTCCCGTCTAGCAATTAGTTTCGTCACGAAAGACAACCAACTTGTTATGATCGTGATGATGTTTATTAATTTCGATATAAATTATTGCTTGCAAACACATTGAATTCCTAACCACGTTATTCTCGTCTGTTACAGAGCGCGATCTGTTCTAATTATACACGCACGCGACAATGACAGCAATGAATTCACGTTTATCGTGCAACGATCAATTAATACACGTCACCGGTGTCGTTAATAATATCTCGTTTTTCGAAAAGTGATAATAAAAATTTGATTTTCAATGAGAGAAAAATGCAAGGAGCAAGAGCGTGGAAGATGACGGTTGTCGAACAACGGAAAATATCGAGTTTATTGGCTGTTGTTGGCAATCGTTGACAAGAGATGGGAATTTCACAGCACTGGCGTCCGTCGCAGATGAAATATAAAGGAAATAGAACCGAGCGTGGATTGCTTTGCATCGCGTGCACCCCTCGGGGAAATGTGTTTGGGTTAATTTCACGCTTCGGCATCGACGGAAGCCACCATCGCCGCAGCGGGCCATTACGATCATGGTGCGTCATGCAACCACCTAACACACTTTATTCGTTCCTAGAATTTGAGTGATTAAATTTAACGAGGTGATGAAGACATTATCATCGGCTGGATTGCTGTCGGTCTCGCAAGCTCGTTCAAATGAAAACAACAATGGCGACGTGATTAAATTCGATCCTTCGGAATTTCTGTGCGATAAGAGAGAGAGAGAGAGAGAGAGAGAGAGAGAAAAATACTTGTAGATAAATATCCACGACGTTAATATTTAACGAAGGAAATACGTGGAAATACGATTTAAAATACATTTGACTTCGTTCAGGAGGAATTAACGCTCGGTCGTAGCATTCAACGCCTTATTCTCTGAGACTTGATAATCACATTGTACGCACAACATGTCACGTTTTGAACAATAATCGAAAATCCAATATTTCTGTTACGATATAATTACACAAAAATATCTCGGTAGCATCCAAAAAAAAAAAAAATCGAAAATCTAATATTTCTGTTACGAGAGTAATTACACAAAAATAGCTCGGTAGCATCCAACGCCTTATTCTCTGGGACTTGATAATCACATTGTACGCACAACATGCCACGTTTTGAACAATAATCGAAAATCTAATATTTCTGTTACGAGAGTAACTACACAAAAATATCTCGGTAGCATCCAAAAAAAAATCGAAAATCTAATATTTCTGTTACGAGAGTAATTACACAAAAATATCTCGGTAGCATCCAACGCCTCATTCTCTTGATAATCACATTGTACGCACAACATGTCACATTTTGAACAATAATCGAAAATATAATATTTCTGTTACGAGAGTAATTACACAAAAATATCACCATCTAAACTTAACGAGGAATACACATGTACGCACGAATGTACGAAACTGCCGCTAAACGATGCGACATTTAACTTTCGATCAAACGGAAGAGCATGAAGTTCGATATTCCATTGGGTGAAATAGTTTCAGAAACACTCCCGGGAGAAACCATCGCCACCGGAAGATAAGCCACGTGTAAACCCACCGAAGTCCAACGTACGAAATTTGTAAAAGTTCCATTCGGTTGATCCGGCGAGCACGTACTCAAGCTCGAGCGCTAAACGTTGGCCGCCTTTTTCAAAACCTTCGCTCTCCCGTCGAACTGTTCACTCTGTCGGAACACACCCTAACCGTGGTAGAGGGCCACGCATTAGGGTCATACGTGACGACGCATTCACGGGATCGGGAAAGTTTGGTAAACAGCGGTGGATAATTTTTCAGCAGGATAGCGAGCTAAAACCGAAGAGGAGGTGGGACCGGCGAGGTAAATCTGGTAATTGAGTTTTATGCGATCGCACGTCGCGTCGGTATAAATCCAGGCGAATAAGGCGGCACCCGGTAACGTGTCTACACTTATCTTACATTTCCCGCTGACATTAGCGAGCCTGCGGGGGCGGGAGGTGTGCCGATGGATAGAACCAGCACCACCATCACCACGGTGGATTGCAAAACCCTTCCACTTCGTCCGGTTCGACGCAAGATCTCCCCGTGAGATTTTAATGCGGGGATTTCTGTCGGCAAACTCTCTTAAGGAGATATAAACCGTTGATGGAGCCGGGTTAATTGAAAAACTGGATATATCGAACCGTTATGGACCCCGCGCGAATGTATAATTAATTTGGGCGAACGTGATGGAAAATCTTGATGAGGTGACGTGACATTTAAGAAGATGTGCGTACCTACCGGTTGTTAAAACGAATGGCAAATATTTTCGGGGGTTGAATTTAAAGAGGACTGATTTAACGTAATTGTAAAAAATGAATATGAATTCGAAGTTATATCTTGGTTTGGGTCTCGGTAACTTTAGCCACGCAGTGCACGCGGTAAGTAAATTGAAAAATGTCCAAGTACAAAAAAGTTACGGAGAAATATGAACGTAACAGGGAAAATATAAGTTCCACTTTCATCGATGTAAATTCGCTTGCGTTTCCAGCAGTAATTTTGGAAAATTAGAGGCATCGACTGTAATTCTAATATTCAGAACGCAAGAAATCAAATTCCTAATACTCGGAAGCGGAAGCGCAACGGTAAGGAATTTCCTTCGTTTCATCATCCACATTCTTTTTCCTCAAACTGGAAATAATTTTACGGTCTTCCGCTTTATAATGTTGAGGGTAACTCACGCGCTCGGTCGGTAAATATCAGTTGTGCAAATATCTATTAATAATCAAGATATTCCAAGATATATCAAGAAAATGTGGTATGAGAAGATAAACCACGTTTTCTTCTCTTCGTAAAAAAAGTAGAACTGTCGATGCCCTTAGTAATCTAAAATAAGTGAAAGAATAATTGTCGGCTATGTGCGTTTCACAGAAATCGCGTAAATTTACATTAATACGGCGGTCGAATATCATTCGAATTAGATTGCCACGTGGAGTACGCACGGGCGGAGATGTACTAAATTCCTCGAATAATTCCGTTTGCTTTTCAAAAGTTTCAGTGGGTTGTTTTAGCCGCAATTTCGAATATTCAAAGCTTTGTTGGTTGCGTTGCGCGAGAGGCTGGGAATGAATTATTTGCTTCATATATATACAAAGGAAATCGTATTTTTAGCACACAGAATATAACGCATAGGATCGAAAGAGTACATTCTTCATTGGGAACAGAAATAAGTATTTACCTTTGAAGTACAAATTAAAGCACGATAGTTGATGATAAATAATATATTTTTAATATTCATTAAAATTACATTAGGAATGAAACTAAGTCGCTAGAAACTAAGTATCTGTCTTTGAAGTACAGATCGAAGCATGACAGTTGATGAAATAATACATTTTTAACATTCTACGAGGTGAAATTTGAAACTTTACTGAATATGTATATACGAGTGAAAAATAATATTATACGAATGAAAAATTAGCTCTGCAGTCTGCATCTCATATTCTTTGTTCCTTAGTTTAGCCTCATGATATTGTAGAAAGACCAATATAAAAATACAATAATTGACTTTGCGTTGGGTATAACTCTTATAGATTGATACCTCGTAAATGTTACTTTTTACCCTTTTTTTTCTCCCAAACATTTTGCGCGAAAAACAAGAATCGAGCTGTTCACTTCCGGTTAATAGAGATTAACTGGGAACTTTCCTCGGCGCGTCGTGTCCGCGGCGTGATTATTTCAAACTCTCGTGACGCGGTAATGCGATTCTTCGACCAAAGCGCAGCGTCCAGAGCCGGTAATTAGGGAGATACGTCAACTCGTTATGTTGTTTAATGCAATCTGTGTTCCCTCGGAACTCCGGACAAACAGGTGTCCCATGAGTAGCTTGTGTTGCAAGAGCCAGAAATGTTTTACACTGCGGCCGCAAGAATGCGTCCCGCGGGGAATGCTACAAAGGGAATTAATTCTCGTCCACTGATTAATTAAGACGAATAATTGTGTCCAATGCGCATTACGCGAGCAATTCAGTTTACTAATCAAGTGTCTGCGTCAAATGTGACGTTTCGTGCGTGATCAATTTACCTTGACCATTGTCTGCCATTGAAAGTGCCATATTTCTGTCTCTCTGCGTTCGTCAGATTTTTCAGATTCACGTTTCAAAATTCTCGTAATTTTCGTCAAGTTCACACCTCGTTTGAATCAGGAGGAAACAAATGTACAGATTCCTGTTTCAAACTGGACTGTTTCATTCTTCAATTCCCCACTGTTGAAATTTTACTTTTATTCGTTGAAGACATTTTCAAAATTTGGCCCAGGTACAAACGTGTATATAATACTCCATGATTCTCTTAAAATTTATTCCGAACCTCTCTACGTTTTTTGAAAAATTAAATTGAAGAATACGAAATATTCCTCTCGTTCGAGTTAACGAACATTCGTTTCAGTTTGTACATTTCTTCGATTTCCACATCTCGCTTACGTTTCACGCGTAAATTCATTGTCAATCATTCGGTGATAAAATTCAATCGCGTGTGCAGACGCATCGATGAAATTACGTTCGGTTGATTGGACGGTGGTGACGTTTCCTCGATGTCTCTCGGTTCTTAAGATCGAAGTCGGTGTGGTTAATACAACACTCATCCCGGAAACCGTAGCACTATGTCATCCTTACTTCTGCGTACATATAATTATTCACTGTCTCCGAAACAGTGAACTGAAGATTACACGCAGTCTATCAATTACTTTGGACGTCGTCAGTGGCGTTATTGGCGCGTTTTCGCTTCACAAATTCTGCCTCAATACCTCAATACCTCTACATTAATTACGACCGTTTCCATATCTATGGTTTAACGAATCTCATTACATCGTCCTTCCGGAGGTTTGCTCTTTTGAACTTTATCCCCTTTCATTCGGATTCGTTGAGATCAAACGATGGTAGAAAACGTTTTGTTATTAACTTGGCTGTCTATTTAGGAAAACCATACGTTGTATACAATTATATAATTTTGAATATTACCACGATCTGGATTTTTCCATCTTATCTTTAATATTTCCCAAACAAGAACAGTGACACCTTGAGTCAAAAATAATTATATTAAAATATATTAGTATAAAATATTTATATTTAATATATTAAAAAACAATAATTAAATTATATTAAATTCGTTTTGTACAATTAATATTAAATTATACAATTTCGTTTCCATGTTACAAATACTAATATTAAACAGAGGCAATCATTTTTTTTTTAACAAACGTTACACAACAATTTCTTTCAATTGCTGTGTTGTTACCTTGCAATTATTTCACCAACTCCAAATTCTCTTTCCTGTCGATAATCAACCAGTCAATAAATTCAAGTCTCCTGTTTACGATCGTCATCATTTTCGAAGAACATAGCTCGTGACAGATCTTCCAGACAAAGAAACAAAGAAACAGATATTACGCACACTTCGTGAAGTATAACAGTCGATCGATTCGCAGAAATTACGTTCCATCATTGAAAACCACTTTGCATACACACGGCAGTATAGTATGGTAACGGTAGCGCAATTTCGCCGGCTCGCGACGCTCGTACAGCTATAACTTTCTCACAATTACGAATCAAACGTCGAAACAGCCATACTGTCATTTCCGTCTTGGTAATCACAACGTGTCTACCAGCTTCACGTGCGGCTGTCATGTACGACTCGCTATTGTTACGTATGATTATTCACGAAGACGCATCCATACTGGAGAACAGAAATGCCGGATCCCGTCTGTTAGGTCTGTCTGACCTGTCTCAGTTGGCGGACCGGGGAGCGAGATTGCCAGCCGCGTGGCAATCCTCTTCCTCCTTACTGCTCACGTTGCTCTAACGTCGGAAACATTGTGTTTCCTGTGGCAATGTCACTGTTCGAGCGATACCTGGCGCCACTTCTTCTTCTTCTTTTTCTTTTTCACCCCCTCCTTTCCTCGAACCCCTCCAACTGTGCGTTTGTGAAATGCAACACGATTTTACGTATATAGTTTCGGGCGCGCGCAGGCGTGAAAACGCTCTTCAGTTGTCGAGAGAGTTCACGAACAACGTGGAAATGAAAATACAATGTTTTGGTATATTTGTTTCACGCTCTGCCTCGACAGCAGTGAATAGTTTGAGCATTCTATTGATTTTGGCCATTTTGTACGTGCAAGGAAGTATTTATAAAAGGACAAGTGATGCCGATGAAAGTTTTGATAAAAATATATGTACTGTTTACTGTTTTCTCTGTTTGTTAATGTGAGTTCGTAGAATAAACTTTCGAAACTCGCACGACTGATTTTTTGTCACTGTACTTTATGCTTAAAAAGCTAAATCAACTTTGTTAGTTTTTGTTACTGTTCTCGTGCCAAATGTATGTTTCCTTTTGAATATATGGATTTTTTGTTAATTGTAGAAAATCGATTGTTTGCGGTTTATTACGGTGACGAGGAAGTCAAAGTTTGCTAATTTTTTATTATTGTCCTTTATGCTTTGTTCCGAGTAATAAAAATTTCAATTAATTAAGCGATATATTTTTATCTTTATCGATGGTTTTGATGATCCAATTGCCACGTTTAGTAAATGGGGAATGTAAATTCGAATCTTGCGGCCTCTTGTCCTATCGTTTCAATATTTTTTTACGTGGAATACGTGTTTTCCATTTTATCTTGAAATACTAAAACCATACTAAAATTGAATTTCAAATGCGTGTAACAAAGATATTCCATGTGACTATTCTAAATCAGCCCTGCGGCTTTCGCGTGTCACTTGCGAATTTCGATGCCGTATATTCACTATTTTTGAAATTCCGACCGAGTTGGTGTGCTTGCGAAATATTGGAATATCTCTCTCGAAAGAATGCAGCTTGCAAAAGCGTATCATTTCGGTATTTTGGCTCACAAAAATTTGAACACATCCGACGAGTAATGCTAATGTCAAATTCGTTGGCATTGTGATGGAGCACGATTATCATGATCAGCAAAATATGAACTATGAGAGAAACTATGAGACATTTATTGCAAAAATTCATTGAACGATCAATTGTCCATGACATTTTATGTATTCTCAATATTTCTGGAGAATCTTTTCTGACTTATTAACTTACTTATTTAACGCAAGCTAATAATTCATATCACATACTACTTTTTTGCAGTCTTTTATACAATACACATCATCATATGTCTTTTATACAATACACATCATCTGTTTATATTTTCAGATTAGTCCCAAATTTCGCCAATTATTAATGACTTAGTTGCTAACGAAATTAACGTGTGACGCGCACATCACGTTCATAAAACGTTTCTCACATGCTGTGTGATACTGCATACCCAAAAACCTCGAGTTTGATACGTACACGTGTACGTACAGGCCAACTTGCAAAGTCCGAAATCTGTGATAAAAGTTTCTGAATCTTCCGAGAATTCTTGGAAAAACTTCGTATCCTCGAAGGCTTTCTCAGTGACAACAACGACAAAACGCTGCACGGCTCACGTTTTAAAGAACGATCATCCTTCTCTGCGCAGGTGTACGAGATGTACGTGGCCGGCTACCAATTCAAGGTTCTCTCTCCGGTGTTCACGGGCCACTGGGGCCTGCAGACGAGGAAGACGAGGCCAGCTTGGCGCGAACGGCAAAACAGTGCCAACAGGAAGCACTTCGAGACATTTAAGAAGGAAGTTTTCGCCCGTTACATGCGCGATCCGTTGAAGATGATGAAGAACCCACACTGACGAAAAGTTCGCCGAAGATTTCGCTAATTTCCATTTGGCGAGATCTTGATCGCCGTCCTTTCTATTTGTCGTGCGAGGCACTCATCTCGGAGTCGGAATCACTTTTACACGTCCTCGTCTCAAGGACGATCCTGGGCTATAATCGTTCTACCTTATGTGACACGGTGTGCCATAAGGTTTAAGTAACGGGCGAAGCCGTTTCGTCGACGATCCAATTTGGAACGACCGACTGCTCTATTTTTCACTGAAACCGAGACCAGATCGTTTTCTATATATTTTGTATTTCGTATCGTATCGTATCGTGAATTTACTTCGAACGATCAATGAACGATGTATGTACCGAGGTTTTAGTGTTAAACGTTAGGAGACGAAGGTTTTCAAGCATGAACTGTCCCGTTCGTGTAGTTTAATTCCATCATGATCCCTCTTGCACGATTATTTGATGATTGATGATATTGGCAAATATCGACGAACCACGAGCCATACTATAAACTTCTCTTCTTGTAAAATTTTGCAACTTTACATCGAAACGGAATAATCGAATGAGATTGGCAAATCTGTTCGATTTATTGCACTTCTTGGATTTCCCTCCTGAAGTTGAGTTTCTTGTATCATCAGATTTAGTTCTGGTAATTTTGTGGATTAGATTTCTTTTTCACAATTTTGAAATTTTGCATCACGTTGAATGATCGAATGACTGATAATTTATCGTTACCAAATCTATCTCTGCTGTGGAAGAAATTTATTTGTTCTGCTGATTTGTAGATTAGATTTCTTTTCCACAATTTTGAAATTTTGCATCAGGAATGATCGAATGGCTGGTAAATCTGTTCGATTTATTCCACTTTTTGGATTTTCTTTCTAAAGTGGAATTTCCTGTATTATCAAATTTTTGGAATTTTGCATTACGTTGAATAATCGAATAATCGATAATTTATCGTTACCAAATCTATCTCTGCTATGAAAGAAATTTATTTGTTCTGCTGATTTGTAGATCAGATTTCTTTTCCACAATTTTGAAATTTTGCATCAGGAATGATCGAATGGCTGGTAAATCTGTTCGATTTATTCCACTTTTTGGATTTTCTTTCTAAAGTGGAATTTCTTGTATTATCAAATTTTTGGAATTTTACATTACGTTGAATAATCGAATAATCGATAATTTATCGTTACCAAATCTATCTCTGTTATGGAAGAAATTTATTTGTTCTGCTGATTTGTAGATCAGATTTCTTTTCCACAATTTTGAAATTTTGCATCAGGAATGATCGAATGGCTGGTAAATCTGTTCGATTTATTCCACTTTTCGGATTTTCTTTCTAAAGTGGAATTTCCTGTATTATCAAATTTTTGGAATTTTGCATTACGTTGAATAATCGAATAATCGATAATTTATCGTTACCAAATCTATCTCTGCTATGGAAGAAATTTATTTGTTCTGCTGATTTGTAGATCAGATTTCTTTTCCACAATTTTGAAATTTTGCATCAGGAATGATCGAATGGCTGGTAAATCTGTTCGATTTATTCCACTTTTCGGATTTTCTTTCTAAAGTGGAATTTCCTGTATTATCAAATTTTTGGAATTTTGCATTACGTTGAATAATCGAATAATCGATAATTTATCGTTACCAAATCTATCTCTGCTATGGAAGAAATTTATTTGTTCTGCTGATTTGTAGATCAGATTTCTTTTCCACAATTTTGAAATTTTGCATCAGGAATGATCGAATGGCTGGTAAATCCGTTCGATTTATTCCACTTTTTGGATTTTCTTTCTGAAGTGGAATTTCTTGTATTATCAAATTTACTAGTTCTGGTAATCTTGTCAAAGATCAGATCCCCTTTTCACAATTTTGGAATTTTACATTACGTTGAATAATCGAATAATCGATAATTTATCATTAGCAAATCAATTCCAATCTATTCCAATTTTGAAATTTGACATCAGAACGACCGAAGAATAATCGAATGACCGATAACTCGAATTTCCTTTATCATCAAATTTGATTCACTGAATTTTATAATACCAACGATATATTCGATCGTGCGCGAGAGGCTCCAGAAATTGATCCATCCATTGTGCGACGAGTGTGATGGCCTTTTTAACTTTTCGCAGGGAAAATTGTGGAGTCTCACTCGCTTAAGGTTCGTCGTCTTGGAAGTGATGGTTTTACCTAATGTGCCGGCTAATGGCCGTTATTCAAAAGCGACATTATCGAATATCTCGATCCTTCTGCTATCCCGGGGAATTTCGCGTGTTGTTTGTACGTTAGAGAATCGACTTAATAGCTCAAGGCGAGGGTAACATTCAGTCATTATCGACAAAATGATCAATTACTCGATCAATTACCACCTTCTGTCCAACGTTCTCTGTTTGCAAAGAGCTCGATGCTCATGTATGATTCTAGTCCATTAAACCTCGCGTTTATTAATCACCAAAATGGTACACTGGGTGTCGTAATCTCGAGAATGACAGGTAACCTACTTTCAGCCGTGAATTTATTAGTAATAGTGAATTCATTCGTTTTTAACTCTGCTGCGTTCTTTGAGTTACTTTTTGGAAGGTTTCTTACTTTAAGAGAATAGTTACTGAATGGACGCGGTGAATATTTGTGGAAAATTCATATTTTTAGAAAGTTAGTTTATCTATCGAGTAACGAATATCATATTTTGTCGATTTTATACATCTTTGCGTATTATTCTCCGCAATTTCGTACCTTTAAATTTAAATTAAGTGCATAAAAATACAATGTAGCGTATTAATACGTAAGATTTCTCGAACATCTACTCAAAACACTGAACAGCTTTCTTCTCGATCGAAACTGAAGCGAGATTGAAACGTAAAAAAAAATTCCAGGAAGGGCAGTTAACATTGAACTCTCTACGTTTTTGATACATCCAGTACTTAGAATTAGTAATTACTTTAATATTTCAGTTCTTACTCAGGCAACATTTCAAGTTACCAACATCATCGATCTATCCAACAAAAAGTTAGATCTGCGTGGTGTCTCACACATTTGAGGGAAACTACAGGCTCCGTGTCATGCATATGGTTAAACTTTCGTATTCAGATGGAATTTTCCTCGTTACCGCTCGATATCTTCACCGGCCATTCCGCTAATATCCGTCCCGGTAAATCGGTGACATATCACGTGTACGTGTATCGTCTAAAACTCGAGAGAAATCGAGATCCGTGTTGTCTTTCACTGAAAGGAGAAACTTCGATACAGCCTGTACAAGTCAAACATCAAGTTCGTGGCTCGATCATGTCGTTAACCTCTGATCGTTGTACAAATGAAATAATCTCGGATCGCGTGCAGATTGTTCGATTGATCCTGCGTTACGTTACGAACCAGACTGAAATATGTTTGACACAGTGAGTCCGTTGAATCAGGGCCTAAGATGTTTGTCCTAAATATACAATAGACTACGAATCTGTCACTAGACTGTGGACGTTTACTCAAGTTTACATATTTGTGAACATATAGGCTAAATAGAAATTTGTTTCACCGACTAGACGTCACGATGCATGACTCGCCTCGAATGTTTTATATAATTTTCAACGTTGCTCAGAAGTACGGAGCACTCTTTGTTTCTTAGACGAAACAAACGTTTCAGTACGTTTCAAAGATTTCATGCAAATAAGAATATTGTGATTGCAAGTTCCAAGTTTGAATATAATCAATTACAGCTTCGACATTTTAAAATAGGATCGCAAGTAAGATGTTTATTCGTTTAAGGATTGCTGTAAGTACTGTTTCAGAGTTATCATTCCTTCAGGGACGACGTCTGTGCAACCCTTGACAGAAGTTGTTTCAACAATACTAAATTTTCTAATTATGTATAAGCGAAATCAACGTGTGGTTAGTAGCACTTGTTGCCGACAAGAGTAATTATCAAATTCATCTAATTACTAGGAAACTTATCAAAAGAATCTAAATCATCTTTTGACCTTCGTCAGACCTCGTCCTCGAAGGGTTGTCGTTATTTAGATTACACTATTATATTATTTAAGGATCTGTTATTACATGTATTCATTTGTATTTATTTCTTTCGAAACTCTAACACGCTCCATAGTTCTCCAAATCGCCGAACACCTTTCAATCTCACATTTTAATAATACATAAAAAATGTCTGGCAGTCTGTCGCTATCTCACTGCAAATATTCCCTATCTGTGTGTGTGTGTGTCGAGCAAAAAGAAAAAAAAAAAGAGAAAAAAAGAAAATTCTCAAAGAAGAGAAAGGAAAAAGGAACGAAGAAGGGAAAACAGGAAGAAAAGAGCTCGCGTGTGGAGATGCAGGATTGGCCAATCAAGGAGCCGTGGTGATCAGCGAGGGGGTAGCTTACTTCTCCGGTGCTTCCGGTTCATCGATTCGCCCTAAACGAAACTAAGCTCGCTTGCTGCTTCCACTCACGGATTCGCCGGCAGTCATCAGAGACTGCCATACGGGATCACGGAATAAATATCTGCCGGTGAGTTTCGCGGCACGTACTGCACGCTGCACGAACAGGGAAACGAGACCGTGGAACTTAAGCGAACGTACCTCGTTAGTTGTCTGTGATTTAAGAGCTTTAAGTCGGAGGGATCGATCTCGGTTGAAAACGGAGAAAGGGAGAGAGAGAGAGAGAGAGAGAGAGAGAGAGAGAGAGAGAAACAATGGCTTTTCGAGTGCGCGTTCGAAAAATCATGGAGCACTATGTCTCGTTATACTTGTATTTATAGGGCGTGATATTGCTGGGGAAAGGAAACCGGACTGGGTTGGCAACGAGTGCAATTAACCCAACAGGAAACCGATAGACTCGATATTTTGTGTGCAGGGTGTATACGGCGTGTGTACGATGAAACTGGATTGATATATCGGTGTATGACGTCATGGTTGCACGGCGTTACATGGATCATTAAAGTCTGTTTTCTTGGAAACGATGCCTTAAAGTGAAAAGAAAAGATCTTATTTTTCGATACTTTTCATTTATCTTTTACACGTAGAATATCTTTGCGTCAATTACTCGCTTCCGCCCAGTGCGGAATTAGCGAAATTCAAACGTGCTTGACGAAATTCTCTAACTCGAGTTTTCTCGAAAGCAAAGACTTTAATGAGGAAATGTTGTTCTTTGTATTTCGCTTATTTTCCTTTACGTACCATAGAAACTGTGACACCCTGTATGTCGAATTTGGACGCGTTCAAGTGTCAGTCAAGTTTGTGGCATCTTAAGATAAAATCGTAAGATGTTTGTTGAAAAAAAATGTGTTTCTTTCTTCTTCCTTTTTTTCTTAAGACTTCATATCAGTTCGTATTTTCTTTTTCTACGCCGATTTTTTTATCAACTGTCTAATCTCAGTTTATTTTCCAGTTGCGATATATTTTTCGCACATAAAAGGAATCTTTATTTTTATTCGATGAAAATTGTGTTTCGTAGAAACATTATCGATGACTCATACGAAGTATTGTTCAGAGTATTGTGGACGTAGTTTTTATATATTTTGTAATATTATTGTGTCGAAACGTCTCCATTGATCGTCCGTAAAAATCTATAAATAAAGATTGTAATATAGAAATAGCACTCGCTTGTTCCCGAAACTTTGACGATTTCAATGTGCAACTCCTCTGTAATACCACTGAAGTTTAAATCTTCTTTTTACCTCTTGTCGTTCAAATGTCCCGTGCCGGCAGTTTGAGTCTCGAAAATGATCGATTTCTAATGTCACCCAAGATACGTAGATCATAAAAAAAAAAAAAAGTGAAATTGTTATACATGTCTCTCGATGTAATCACGAAGAGATCGTCGTCGATGAATTTCTTCTCTAATCAATCCTTTGATAGTGTGATAAAATAACGATGAATTCAGTGTGAACAATTTAGAAAATAATTGTCCGTTTATTCTCGAGGCATCCTGCGTTTTTCTGGTGTCAGACATACACATTCAACTTTTTATACAAAGTACAATGGTAAACATTAGAATATTAATAATTGTGAGAGTTGCCGCAATAAAGAGACAGTTCCGCTCTCGGATAATTTGATTACGTCCGATATAATCAACAAGAACCAACTCGTAATCGATGAAAGTAATGCCAAGTTTTTGAAACGTGTTACAAAAACAATAAATTTTTGACACTTTTAAACGCGGGGCTCCCATATTTATTGAAATAAATACCATTCGAGAATGAAAATGTAGGAGCTGCCTCCTCGTTGTTGCAAGGATAACTTCAACGATACGAAAACGTAAAAATTATTTCCACTGTAATTCACACGCAGCTCGTTTGATTCTGTAGTCTCGGACTACGCTGTTAAAGGGCCCTTGACGATCGAAGGGAATGAAGTTGCTCGGCGGACTCGTACTCGAGCGAGCAACGCCGATGGAAGTCGCGGGCTTCGGCCACATTTTTGAATTACTAACGACAGCTGCGACCATTCGAATTACCAACGCAGCTGCGACCGTTTGAACCGCCCACGCAATCTCTGATCAAAAAGAATACGCGTAAATTCGCATACGTGGAGCGTACAAACGAGCTCGACGAGCTTCCATTCGGCCGCGATAACGCGGCGAACGAGAAAGCGCAGCGAGAAATCTTTTTGTCCCAATGACTATACATTACTGCCACCACTTAGTACGCAACACTCTAGACGTCATCGAATTATCGTTACTATCCCAAGTTCCCCGACGCAACAGAATTATAGAGAGAAAGGGAGAGGGAGAGAGAAAGATGAAACAGAGAAAGTGAGAGATTCTCCTATTCCTCGAGTCCCTTTTCGCCCAGCTGTCTCGTTCCAACAGCAATAACGATTGTTCAAACGATTTTTTTAACTGGTGTAAATCATTCTGTGTAATCTTATGCAACATTTTACGGCACAGAGATATTGTACATTATAATGTTTTTACGGATACGTGTAAACCGCCAAAATGATTGTAACACGAGACGATTACTGTTAAACGGCGAGGCACAATAAAAATCAGTACGAAGCATGGATGTAAGATGTTCCTTTCAACTGACCATTCAAATAAGAACGATCACTTTTTTCCTTCACCGAGCACAGTTGTAGAAAGTAGCAGAGTAATTGGTTTTCGAAAATTTCGGATAGGATTTTAGGATATTTTATTGGTGAACGATCATTTTGTTTGCCCAAAAATGCGAAGCATTGTCGTTCGTATATTGTGTTAACTTAATTGTTAATTTTCGATTAAACTTTGAATAATTCATTGCGAATAAAACTCGTGTATAAATATACTACAGTTTTAAAAGGGTGCAAGGTACGATTTGAAATTTGTAAAAGTTTCCAGAGATAAGAATCATTCGCGTAAGTATAACACGTATTGCATCTTACGAATTACAAGAATATTATGAAACGATATAATCATGGCGCAAAAATTTAATTAATGCGCGAATTCCAAACGAAACAATACGAACAATTCAAAGCAACTAAAAATATTACTCTTGGACATGTCGTAGTAAATAATTGCATGAAATATATCGCATTCTGCTAATACTATTTTATATTAATCTGCAAAAATCTTAATATCAAAGTTGAAACACCAAGGAGGGACAGAGAGAGAAAAGAAGAATCATAAAAATATTATAAAACGATATAATCATGGCGCAAAAATTTAATTAATGCGTGAATTTCAAACGAAACAATACGAACAATTCAAAGCAACTAAAAATATTACTCTTGGACATGTCGTAGTAAATAATTGCATGAAATATATCGCATTCTGCTAATACTATTTTATATTAATCTGCAAAAATCTTAATATCAAAGTTGAAACACCAAGGAGGGACAGAGAGAGAAAAGAAGAATCATAAAAATATTATAAAACGATATAATCATGGCGCAAAAATTTAATTAATGCGTGAATTTCAAACGAAACAATACGAACAATTCAAAGCAACTAAAAATATTACTCTTGGACATGTCGTAGTAAATAACTGCATGCAGTATATCGCATTCTGCTAATACTATGCCATATTAATCTACAAAAATCTTAATATCAAACGCCAAGCAGAGAGAGAGAGAGAGAGAGAGAGAGAGAGAGAAAAGAAACAAGTAACACGTTGCGAGTTAACATCCGCTAATTTTTACAGAATTTAATCCGTGCTCGGCAAACGCGCTCGCGAACAATTCTTCCCGCCTAGTTGAGAAATTAGAATAGCGGCAGGAAAAAGGACAAGCAATTAAACACACGGTGTCGAGCGGTGCTGATGGTACGCGGGTTATTTTCCTGATAGTAACTAGCAAACTTCAACACCCACCAACGCGAGCGCGTAACTTGGTGAGCGGAAACTTCGTAATCGGCCGGTTATATTGGTTTCAGGGCAATTGTTTTCAGTCAACGTGGTATGTAAACTTTCCGAAGAATGTGCTTTATTACACTTTTTTCTCCGCTTCTTTCTCCGGGTACGTCGTCGTGAGGCTGCGCTTATCGAAACGCGAGGAATGTCTACGGATATCGATAGGGTATCGCGTCTCTTGCGTCTACGGTGGTTCCGAGGTGATGAACAGCCAACGTAACGTCACTTTATTGTTTTCGAAGCGGTGAAAATAGTATATATTGCGGGGTGATTCGGTTGAATTTTTGTCCCACGGACAAAATTGACAGTTAATTATTGGTTAATGCTTGGAGTACTCATTTATTGGCTGCTTTTGTTGAACTGAGCTTGCAAAGGAGTTGGTTCTATGCTACAATTAGACTATTTTTAGAGCATACAGTGATCTAAAAATTTATACAACGATCCAATACAAAATTGATAGCATGATGTAAAAATTTGTTGTCGGTTACAAAAGTTGTAGAAAATTAAATTAATTATACGGATTTATATATATATATATATATATATATATATATATATATATAAATATAATAATTGGATAGATATTACAGATAATATATAGATCTTTCAAAGTTCAAGTTTTCAAGCCAGTAATCCTAAAAATTCAATAATTTTTAACACTTGCAATGCAATCGACACTTATCGTATTAGATAGAAAATAGATTATATAATACTCATCTTTCATTTAACTTTCCTTATCAGCTGTGACATTTACGATTACTTTGTCATTTATTCCTTAATCCAGAGCATTTCCTCTAAGCGCACGATTTATATGTACAACTATTAACTATACGATCGCTTTTCTTTCTTTTTTTTAATCCTCCCTTATCTTCGTCGAACTAATCCGATCGTTAATCCGTTTCTTCTACCATTTTTACTATCGTATTTAGACTTACCTATCGAAGCATTCGTTTTCGAAGTGAACTAGGTAACTACATAGGTATTACACAGTAACGAGGAGCTATACAGTAAATACATACGTACAATCATGCCGGAGAGAGAGACGCAAGACATTTCAGTTTCAATTCTTGCAACGTGAACAAATAGGAACACGTTGCGGTATCAGGCTATTCTCGAGGAAATTGTCATAATGCTGGGTAATCCGATTTTGTTCCGTGCCAATATTGAACGACACGAACGCGGGATGACGGTAGTTTGCTGTAACTAAACTCCGCATTAAACGTATCTCGCAGAGGTACTGCGGTCGAATTGATATAATCGATTCCGTGATTATTAAGTACCGTTACGTGCATCTAGCATTCTCGCGTGATAGGTGGAATTTCATTTAAAGCGACACGCGACACCTTTCTATCTTATGCGAGAAAGATATTTTGCTTATATATATATATATATAATTTGTATTTATTTGTACACGAATTTAAGTGCTGTGAACGTGTATAATAATGTTAGCAAGTTGATGTTCACTAGGTTCTTGGTTCTTACAGTTTCATATAATTTTTTGTTAAATTGAAATGAAAAATTTCAAATTTGTCACTACGTGGTCCAATAGATCAAACATTACGAACCTAACGCGTGTTGTTGTCAAGAATGACTCTCCACGACGCGTCTTTAACAATTGAGAAAATAGCAGGCGATGGAGCAAACTTGAACAGACACGACAATTAAGACGAACATAAACCGTTAACCTTCGGAATTATCGATCAACCGCTTCAATTTTAATGTCAAGAGTTCTCGAATTACAAAAATAAAGAAGAAAAAGAAATTTATTAACTTTATTTGCTTAACGAATTCTCGCACAATCTGAAGTATAAATTACAAAAAAAAAAAAAAAAAAAAAAAAAAAAGAAAAGAAAAGAAAGGAGAAAGAAAAGAAATCAATTTATACATCGATACAATAGACTCCCAGTCGACAATGAACCAGTTCCATTCATTTACAATTTTTAAGCGCTCGTGTTGCCCGTCGATTGCGCGCGAATCAAGCCGATCGATTTAGCTAACCAATAATCGCGTGTACGTTCGCAGAACAATCGACGATATTCATCGTCGTTGAATCGGCGCGACGTTCGATCCGGCGACTTCAATAACGCAAAATCGACGCGTATCCCCGTGCTTCTGTCGCGTTGTTCCCACGGTTTTCGCCGCTTTGTGCAATTTCGGCTTACACTGCCGCCTCGCAACCGGCCCGCCGATGCTCGCCGGGTGAAACGAGCTTGGCATGCACGCGCTTCCGTTTCGTCGCGTGTCGCTTCTGTCCCGTGGGATCGATGCCTGTTTCGCGAAATAGAAGGAACACGAGAACACGAAGACGTCGCGAGAGTTGCAGACGCGGAATACGACGTCTCAGCAGCAGACTAATTTCGTCTAATCTTGAATAATCTTCGCTAATCTCGTGCAATCTAGCGACAGGTACGTAGCGAGACGACGCCGGGATAGGTTCGTTTTCAATTAGCTCGGGGAACATTTCGCTGATAGCGTGTACGTACGTACGTGCGTTCGTTTCGATCGAAATTCGGAGAGGACCGGCGCGAAACTTGGCGAATTCGGTGCGAACATCCGCCGACTGAACAAATTGCACGGATAATCCGCGGGGCATCTACGGCCACCGCGATAAATCGAGGCCCATTAGAACTTCCCCAGAGGCGTGTCCACGCGGGGTCAGGCTTGCACGGCTTCCGGCTAACGATAACGTAATGTGCCACGGCAATTTCGAGCCGCGGATAACGTTGGACCCGTGGTCTTTGACTTGTTTGCACGGTAAGTTTCACGCTGTCCGGTTGGCAAGTTTCGACGAGGTGCGAATGGAATCTGTACTATCGTGTCTCTTTGCTTATTGTGAACTGAGGTTTCACAATTCTTTCACGATTATGGTTCATAGTCATTGTGATATATTATTATAATATATAATATAACAGTCATATCACGACGATTACGGTTGTGGAATTATATACGTCGATATAGGAGAATTGATGTGCCTTGTCAGATACAGAAGAGTTAATTTAATCTTGGTAGATACAGGAGAGTTAATTTAATCTTTGAGTAGCTTCGAATAATTATACTATAACCAACGCTATATTCACTGAAGAGAAACGAAATGTTAATGGTAGTTTTACCAATTAAAATTACGCTACAAAATTATATTTATATACGAGATAGTGATGCAAGAGAATTGATCTAATTTTTGAGTAGCTTCGAATAATTATACTATAACCAACGCTATATTCTCTGAAGAGGAACGAAATGTTAATGGTAGTTTTACCAATTAAAATTACGCTACAAAATTATATTTATAT